>NC_058405.1:125355799-125477893 GCF_002201575.2 Neomonachus schauinslandi
AGAAAGAAAGAAAGAAAGAAAGAAAGAAAGAAAGAAAGAAAGAAAGAAAGAAAGAAAGAAAGAAAGGAAAAGAAAGAAAGAAAGAAAGGAAAAAGAGAGAAAGAATGAGAAAGAAAAATATGTATACAAACAAAAAAGAAAAAATGCAAGCAAAATTTCATGTATAACCAATTTAATAACATTGATTTTTTTCATGATAACATGCATTTCAAACTTGAATTCCATAATATTTTAGGTCTATTTGGTAAACAATGTTAGGTTGAAAAACTAAAGTATGAATAAAGATTTACCCAATGGGATATAGTAGGTTAGCTTAAAAGACTGTAATTGTGCACATAATGCTTAATGTTTATCTTTAAAAGAAGTGCTTAATTGTGTGAAAGTATTTTCCCAGAAAATTACTTTTTAATCTTCCGAGAGGCAGCCTTTCCATTGATTCTCAATCACAATAAGAAAAGGAGGGCTAAGAACAAAGGCCCAAGCTTAAATAATAGAAAAGGTAAACCACCATGTGGGCATAATTGGGAAATCCAATATTTAGGCTGAGATGATTATTATTTCATTCTTTGAAGATAACTGTATTTCAATTTACTTCTGTTTGCTAGAACAAATTTTATAGGGATAGCTACAAGAGGAATTAATTTTGATTCCTGAAATTAGGTATGGAAGTAAAAGAAAATTGCCCTGAAACCACAAGAGTACAAATTTGGCTTTATGAAACTGAACCTCTCCAGTCAAGCTGAACTAGCTGGTTACTCTACTCTCTGACAGTTAAAGCTATTTGCAAGTATTCTGTTGAATGTAAGGAGGATTTTGAAATAAAACTAGAAAATGACATCTTTTTTTTTTAAGACCTTGTGAATATCCCTTAAATACATTCTTTTTACATACTTAGCAAATGAAGCAGCACTCAAAGATCACCGCCTGGCATTTTATTATTGATAAAATAATTCTGTTAGTCATTAAGGAGAAAAATCTTACTTTTCAAGAATCTGATAAAAAATTTAAAAGTTCATTACTATTTCTTCTTTGAAGTCTTGGATATAATAACTGAAATTGTCCCACGGAGCCTTAGAATTAGCAAACCCAGTATGAGATTCAGTCTAAAAAATCAGATTTTAAAATGGGGTCCGAAAACTAAATTTTGTATTTCTTTGATTTTTTTTTCTGTTTTTACCAACTTATTTCATATTGAACTCCTTGATATTCCTAACCTTTATTCAAATAAGAACAAAATCAGGTTGCTAAAACTCAAAGACCCCCTGGAAGGCATTTTCAAGTATCATCCTAAGAAACTAGTAAATTACTATCATTTACGTTTCATTCTATCTTCTTATCATTCTTTTATTGGTCATTTTCTTTTGCTTACAAATATAAATTAAAGAGTTTTGGTTTTGGTTTGGTAGAGTAACTTTTACTGGTATAACTTAACCCTCTTCCAGAAAACAAATACAAACTCTAAACAAAATATTTTTTAAAATAACTATTTAAAGGCATGGGAAATCAAATGTATTCATAAAATTAAAGGGAATTATATCTTTAAAGTGATTTCCTCATTTTATTAGAGCATATTTCAGTCCACCTGGCATGAGGTGACTAGAACCCAAGCAGAAAACTGCTGTCTCAGTGTCTTGAAGTCTCAGAGGACAGAGTTTGGGGCTGCCAGAATTGCTGAATATTGAGTGTAAAAATCCTGAGGGAAAAAGAGAACACTGAAGGGGTATGCCCCAAATCTATGTATAACTATCCTCAAATTACTGGCTGTTCCCTAAGCTGTGTATGCACGGAGAAGACTCTAATAATAATGGTGACAAACATCAAGTGGAAGACTGATTTAAGTGGGTAAGTATCTCAGTACCTTCCTACAGAAGGAAGATACAATTTTGAGTTTGGGTTCTGCTCAGTGAAATGCTACGAGGTCATGTCTTAAAACTATCAATGATGTAGCAGGACTAAAATATTTATCTCAAACAGAGATAAAAGCAAAACATCTTTTCGAATCAAGTATAAAACCAAGCTTATATAGTTCAAGTTTAACAGCCAACAGTCTGAAAAACAAAAATCAACATTCTTCAGAGGAAGATAACAGAATTCAGATTTCTACTAAGTATTATCTACAATATATAGTGTACAATAAAAATTACTAGTTACATGAAAAAAAAAATGTGGCCCATACTTAAGAGAAAGACCAGTCAGTAAGAGAGATTCCAAGATAACCCAGAAGTGGAATTTTCAGAAAAGAACTTTATAGCATCTATTAAAAGCATACTCAAGGATCAAAAGGAAACTACTGTCAAAATGAGTGAATATATGGAGGATCTCAGTAGAGATATAGGAAATATAAAAATAACCCAATGGGAATTTAGAATTTATAAGCACGGTATCTGACATAAAAGATTCACTCAAAGGGATCAACAGATGACTGGAGACAGCCAAAGAAAGGATCAATGTATGTAAAAAATGTTCAATAGAAATGATCTAACGTGAAAAATAGACATAAAAATGACAAGAAAACAAAGAGCCTCAATGATTTGTGACACAAAATCAAGTGATCTATTATGTGTAATGGGAGTTCCAAAAGAACTAGAGAGAGAAATGGGATAGAAAAAAATATTTCAGCATATTAGAGCTGAAAAATTTCAAAATTTGGTAAAGAAAATAAACTACAAAGAGGTCAGCAAGTGCAAAATCGGATAACACAAACTAGGCCGTATCTAGACATGTATAGTCAAACTGCTGAAAACCAAAAGAAAAAACAACGTATATTACAAAGAGAGACACACAACTCTAAAAATCATGGCTTACATTTCAGCAGATTTCATGGAGCCCAGAATATAATGAAATTTTAAAGTGATGACATTTTAAAACCAATAACAAGGACTTCTACTTCTGGGATGATGGAGTACATGTATTTTCCCTATTCCTCAAAGAACAACAAAAAATATATATTAGGGCTGACCTTAATCTAATCTAATTATAAGAAGAGAAAATTTGGACACAAACACCAGATATATCCATGCAGAGAGGAAAGACAATGTAAGGATATAATGATAAGACAGCCATCGACAACCCAAGGAGAGAGGCCTCAGAAGAAACCAAATCTGCTGACACCTTGATCATAAACTTCTAGACTCCACAACTGTGTGAAAATAAATTTCTGTTGTTTAAGCCACCCAGTGTGTGGTACTTAGCTATGACAGCCCTAGAAAACTAAGATGATGATAGATGATATATAGATGATAGATGATAGATAGATAGATAGATAGATAGATAGGTAGATGATAGATGATAGATAGATGATAGATAGATAGATAGATAGATAGATAGATAGATAGATAGATAGATGATAGATAGATGATAGATAGATAGATAGATAACAGACAGACAGGTGTGTGTATGTGTGTGTGTGTGTGTTTGTGTATACGTGTAAAATTCTAAGAAGACTCTGAAAGGTGGCAAGAAGGTAGACCAGCAGGGACCTCAGGACCCAAGGGACAGCATGGTGGTGAGTTCTATGGGATTTCTTTTTTTTGTATCCCAGACTTGGAGCTGAAGATGATAGCCTAGAAATGTCAGAAAGTGCGGTCAAAAAACCCCCCGAAAGGGGGCGCCTGGGTGGCTCAGTCGTTAAGCGTCTGCCTTCGGCTCAGGTCATGGTCCCAGGGTCCTGGGATCGAGCCCCGCATTGGGCTCCCTGCTCGGCGGGAAGCCTGCTTCTCCCTCTTCCACTCCCCCTGCTTGTGTTCCCTCTCTCGCTGTCTCTCTCTGTCAAATAAATAAATAAAATCTTTAAAAAAAAAAAAAAACCCAAAAACAAAAAAACATAAACATCTTCTCTCTAGCCAAGGGACCAGGAATAGGCAATCTAGTAAGACAGACAACTTTTAGACAATAACCAATCTACTCCAATAAAAAGCAAAGAAAAACTATGGCCACACTCCATCTACACCAGCAAAGCCTGAGTGGGAAAGCCAGACTTCCCCTTATTCCACTTGTCATTATCCCCTGAGGTGTGTCGGACAAGGTCAAGTAAGAGTTGGGATTTTCGTCTCCACCAGCTGGTAATGAGTCCCCTGACCCGAGAGTTAATGAAGACCACACAGCCTAGATCCCACACCCACCCAGCAGTAACAGAGCACTGCTCCTCACAGGTGTCATGGCAGGCTTAGAGGAGAGTCAGGACTCTTACCCAGCACTAATGGGGCCATTCCCACCACAACATCAGGGGACTCCACATGGGGAGCTCAGAGTTGAATTTCAGCAAAGAGCAACAAAGCCCCCACTCTCTCGTGGGGAGAAGGCCAAGTGGGGAACCTGAACTTTGACTTCCATCTGGAAGTACTGAGGCAACATCCCCTTCCCCTTCCCTGATGCAGCAGTGTCAGAAAAAGTCAACCAAACCAGAATTTTAAATGAAATCTAAAGTCTCAGAATATAACATGAAAATGTGCATATTTCAACTGAAAATCACTCTTCATATCAAGAACCAAGACGATACCAGGCTGAATTAAAAAAAAAAAAAAAAAATCAACGGACACCCAGATCAAAATGACAGAAATGTTAGAATTATCTGACATAATGAAACCTGGATGGTGAGTGGGGGAAAAAAGCAATCTCAAAAGGTACATACAGTATGATTCCATTTATAGAACATTCTTAAAAAGACAAAGTTATAGGAATGGAGAACAGGTCTATGGCTGATAGGGGTTAAGAAGAGGGTAGGGGCTGGAGAGAAGTGGGTATGGCTATAAAATGTCAATATGAGGGATTCTCATAACGATGAATATGTTCTGAATCAGTTGAAGGCCTTAAGACAAAATCTGAGGTTTCCTGAAGTAGCAGGAATTCTGCCTTAAGATTGTAACGTAAAAATCCTGCCTGAATTTCCAGCTTTGTTGGCCTGTACTACAGATTTTAGATTCAAGGCTACATCAACTCCTGCCTGAGCATCCAGATTTCCTACTAGTTAGCCCTCCCAACCACGTAAGATTAAATCTTTTAATATATCCTATTGGTTCTGCTTCTTTGGTTTTTATTATATATATATCTAATAAGATAATAATGGTCATATAGTGGGATCATAAAAAGTACTCAATAACCCAAAGAAGGCAGGGAATGAGAAAAAAAGAACAAAGAACACACGACAAGGGGACCATGCCTCCTCGTCTCCTCAGTGCAGACTCATGTGCAGCCTGTGGGCATGAGGCAGACAGGGCTGTAGGACTCCTAGGGCTGCTCCCTGACCCTGGCACCCACAGGGGGCTGGTAGCCCTCAGGCCCAGCAGCTGCTCAGCCTGTGGCTTTGGGGGTCATGGATTTGGCACCCCACCCTCTGCAACCCTACCTGCTCCTCATGTAATTGGACAAACCCAGTAGAATCTGGTTGTTGGGTCTGCCACGTATCTGGAGCACAGAATCGGCCTGTGAATCAGGATGTTTTCAGATTCATACATAGAATAGCTCTTTGGCATTAGAGCAAGCTGAACTACTCATGGCATGTGGGGCAGCGACCACAATAAAAAGCATAGCTCTGGGAGCAGCATCCCTACTTCATGTAATCCCCGACTCACTAATAAAAAGAATTACATGCAAGGCCTCAATTAGCCTTGCAGTTGACTTTTAACTGGGGATTGTTACTTGGATGGTCTGCTACCAAGGGCTCAGTTAATCCAGCTGTTTACCTGATTCTTTATTTTCTAGAATTGTGACAATAATATATGATACTATCTATGTTCATCAGGACAAAAGAGATGGTCTGAAGTCCACAGCACTGTGGCTCCGTAGAAACACCAAGCAGTGGCTCAGTGGCTCAGGGGCTTCAGTGTCATGATCCTGGAGGCACTGTAGCCGGTAGGGTTCTAGTCAGAACCAGACCACTTGCTGCTACAAGGCTCTGGCCACAGGAGACCATTAGGCTCATCAGGTTTATACTCAGACATCCACAGACCTGAGGATGGTGGAGATTAACTTTCCTCCAACCAAATAATAGGACTAACAGTTTTTTAGGGATTGTGCTTGGGAATTTGTGGAAAGAAAAGAGAGACAAAACAAAAAAATATAAATAGTAGAATATGAAATGGGCAAATGAAGTTTATCCAGGAATTATCAAAACAAATGTTTCGATAAGTTTCTCAGGTCTTGTTGCCACATATTTAGATTTGATTAAACAATCTGTTTCAATGTATTAAAAAGTTAAGAATCATAAGATGAAGATTTACAGCATTTTGCCTGGATGTTAGTCTAGCCATTTGCTAGCAAAATTCTTACCCTATCACAGAAACCAGGGACTCCGGAATTTGAGATGACCTTGAGAATCTAAGTTGATATATTCTTCTGTTCATTGTAATTCTCCTCTGAAATAATGGGGGTTATATGTTTTGACACTTCAGAAAAAAATCTCAAGCATTTTAGAATACACATCTAAATGATTATCTCTGTATAAAAATGGACTTTCTTTTTAGGAAAAAATAAAAGCTGCTATGGAAAATTAGGGCTTATTGTTTTTAATTGTAACCTTTACTCACTGTCAAAAACTGTCATTCAGAAAACTATTCTATATATACATATACACACACACATATACTCTCTCTATATACACACATATATCTGAATTTAAATAAGCAAAAAATGATCTTGCTTACTATAAGAAAAAGAAACACGATAAACTGGAAAACAAAGAGCACTATTGTAAACTTAAATGCAAGTATATTGATAATTACTTCAAATGCGTAAGGCCTAAGTGCTCCAATTATAAAGTGGAGCAGAGTAAGACTCACTTTATGTTGTCTATAAAAATCTACTTTAAATATAAATGCAAAGATAGGTTAAAAGCAAAAGGATAAAAGTGATATATCATGTAAGCACAAATCAAAACAAAGAACGGTTGTAAGAATTATTAGATAAGATTTATTTCAGAGAAAGGAATATTATAAAGGATGAAGAGTAATGTTTTATAATGTTAATGTTTATAATATTAAGGGCCAATTCATAATTGAGTTAGATGAAGGTGGTCAAAAAGTACAAACTTCCTGTTATAAGATAAATAAGTCTGGGATGTAATATTCAGCACGATGACTAATAGTGAACACAGCTGTGTGGTATATTTGAAAATTGCTAAAAGTAGATCCTAAAAGTTCTCATCACAAGGAAAACAACATTTTTTCTTTTCTTTTTTATTCTTTTGTATCTATAGGAAATGATGAATGTTAACTAAACTTATTGTGATCATTTCACAATACATGCAAATCAAATCAGTATGCTACACCTACCTTAAACTTATACAGTGCCATATGTCAACTATATCTCAATAAAACTGGGGGGAAAGGTAAATTTTTCAAGGAGACATAAAACCCTAAATGTATCTGCACTTAATCAAATATATAAAGTCAAAACTGGCTTCAACAATATCAAGTGCCTTATTACCTAGGGGATGGTCCATAAATCTGTATTTTTCTAATCCTACCCCAAATGAATGGGAATGGCTAGAGGGGGAGGCATTAGTGAGGTTCATATTTCTTCCACCAATGTGGATCAACACAGTGGTTAACCTGAGTGCACACTTGTGAAGGAGAAGTTTGGGTTGAAATAAGTAGAAAGAATGTAAACTAATCACTGAGGGTAAAGGAGTTAACAAAGGAATTATTCATAAGGGAACACTAAACACTACTTTGGTACCTTGAAAAAGACTTAACAGCAAAAAAAATAATTTTCTCTCTTAGCTTTGGCTCAGATGCCTGTAAGGATGATATACTTTTTTCTGCTAAGCTCCATCATTACTAAAACAAAAAACCATAACCTGGGAGACAGCATTATGAAACATAGTTATTGGAATGGCTTATGTCATACCATGTTATGCCATGAAAGAACAGAAATCCTCATGATGTCTAAATGGAACAACATTAACAAGGTGTGTCATTAGGCTCTCATTTTACAGGCTATATTTACTACTGTGATGCCAAATGGGACTATATGTGAATTTCTTTCCGTAGGCCAAACCTCATGCATTTTATTCTGTATTAAAACTGAAGATTGGGGTGCCTGGGTGGCTCAGTTGGTTAAGCGGCTGCCTTCGGCTCAGGTCATGATCCCAGGGTCCTGGGATCGAGTCCCGCATTGGGCTCCCTGCTCAGCAAGGAGCCTGCTTCTCCCTCTCCCTCTGCCTACCTGCCACTCCCCCTGCTTGTGCTCTCTCTCACTATCTCTCTCTCTGTGTCAAATAAATAAATAAATAAATCTTAAAAAAAACCCTGAAGATTATTGTGTAACCATCAATTTTAATGAACTGTTAAGAAAAGGTAGAACGATAGAATGTCTTCTGCTACTTGTCTAGCATCTCACAGTGTTATACCTTGAAAGAAAAACTAAAAGAACATGTGAGTTCTTGAGATCAATCAGTCTAACCTATTGGTATATATACCAGAGATGCAATACCTGGAAATTTGGAGACTAGCTATGAAGGACATTCTGGTATGTATGTACGTGTATGTATGTATATATATACATGTATATTTATACACACACACACACACACACATACACACACACTAATTTCCCATATGACTTTGTCCTGGAAAATATGGCATTTTTAGGTATAAGATATGTTCCCCAATTACACATGGACAATTAGCACACAGTGGGCACAACAAACATGATGGAAAAAAACAACAGTTCCAGATCGAACAGAGCTTTAGGGGAAATAAGAGCAGGCCTAGAGATATTTAGATTAATGGAATTTGCTTTAATTAAGAGAGTTATCAGAGAAAAAAGTTCTTGGAAGAAAAGGTGGCTTGGGGAGTATTCAAATTCCATGAAGTAGAAGACTGCAAGCTGTTTGTTCTGATAATACAGTTTTAACTAACAGTTTGTGCAAATGAAACAAAGTTAAGACAACATGCCCATACACAACAGTGAGAAAAAGCTTTGTATCATAACACAGGCAGGAGTTTTGGATATATTACTTCAAATAGAGGCAAACATAACCCAATCCCATTGGCCTGGTATACAACTGTCAAAACACTAGTCCATTTATGGAAAATATACAGCTCCCCTTATTAATACAAGTTTCCAAATGGGGAGTATATTTTATATCAGTCTTGTTAACATCTACGGCAATATCATAGATCAGAATAAGACAGTTCAACTGTACAATTTGTGAGTACAAATTTTCAATTTTACACGAATACACCCAAGAGACAGTTAAAAGACTCTCTTAAGAGCCTCCTTCCATTTGAAACCCATCTTGTTTTGATCCTGTGTGATGAGGAACCTATCTTCACACAGAACACCTAGAACTTCACATCTCACTGAGACATAGTCTTTGGTTAATAATTGTGTACATAATAATGTTTGGCACATAGGAAATAGCTATTTCCATTGGAAAGTATTAATAAACACTACAGTCATAATTTCTGATTTGTTTTGTAATTATATCTTTAATAGTCAATGTTGCAATTTGGTACAATATTCAGGTCATTGGTAAAGTCAATTTGATAGATGACATAAGACCAATGATAATACAGAGAGTTGATCAAATGTACTGGGAAATTGACTTAAAATCTGCTTAGGATATAATCTCCATGGGAGATTATGGGCCTGAATTGCACTTAGATCTCCTTAATAATAAGTTAATTATTTATTAAAAGCTATAAGCTTAAGCTTATAATACAGTTCAAACTGCAATAGGTAAAGGTTATAAGAAAAAAGTTAAGTTGGTGCAAAAATCTGATAAAATTTTCACAGGAATTACATTAGTTTGGTTGTCTTCTTAACTTGATAACTACAGTTCATTGGTATAATGTGGATTCATTTCATCTGGTCTGGATTGATCTCATGCTTATCTCCAGAGCTATCAACACTTGGTCAGTGCTATGGAAATTATTAAATGATGTACAGTATTCCATACCTATGGGTTTCTGAGTTGTTTCAGAGCAGGATTTAATAGCCTAAAAGCATTGTTTAGAAATACTAATTGGATTTATAATTTGCACCTGGTTTCAGTAAATGGTAATGGGGCTCCAACAATTAAGGCTGGTCACATAGCTAGAATATGTCTATGATATCAGTGTACTCTAAAGACCTTCACCATTATAGACCTTGGGTTTCCTGATACTAAGATGCTTTGTCTGTAAGCAGTTAGTGATGGTTTGAGACCTTCAAAAATAAAGTTGTTTTGTGAAGACAAGTGTTTGAGACCTGTGAGTCCTGGTAACAATTGAACAATTAAGTTGATTAATGTGTAATTAGCTCAATTGTGTAATACACTACCAATTTCTCAAAAATTAATAGAAAAGTATAAAGATCCAGATGAATTAGAACAACACTATCAACTTTGCCAAACTGACATTTATAGAACACTATTCCACACTAGGTGAACAAGTATTCTTTTAAAGTATACACAGAACATTCATCAAAATAAACCATATTCTGGCTCATAAAAAAAATCAAAATAAATTTGATAGGATTGAATACATACAAAGTATGTTATCTGAACAAAACAGAAGTAAACTTAAACAAAGATATCTGGAAAATTCCCAAATATTTGGAAATTAAACCATACACTTTGAAAGAACTCACAGTTAAAAGAAAAATCATAAGGCAAATTATAAAATACTTTGAACTGAATGAAAAAAAAATACCACATACAAAGATATGAGGTTCACAGTTAAAGTATTGCTTGCAGGGAATTTTATGGCATTAAATTAAATGATCATTTTAGGAAAGAAGAAACATTTCAAAGCAGTAATTTAAGTTTCAACTTAAAAAGGTAGAAAAATAAAAACCAAGCGATATCCAAAATAACTACAAGTAAGGAAATAACGACATGAGTAGAAATCAATGAACTATAAAATGAAGTAGAAAACCAAAAAAAAAAGTAGAGAAAATCAATGAATTCAAAAGCTGGTTCTTTGAAAAATACAATAGTGGATAAAATAATCGATTAAAAAAATACAAATTACTGATATCAGGAATGAAATAAGGGATTTTACCACACACATTAACTGATGTCTATGTCTTAATCTCTAAACCTATGCAGATGTTGCCTTATATGGCAAAAGGGACTTTACTGATGTTATTAAGTTAAGAATCTTTATTTACTGGGTGGGCACAATGTAATTACAAGAGTCCTTACGAGAGGAAGGCAGAAGGTTCAGAGTGAGAGAAGGCAATGTGATGACAGAGACAGAATCAGTAAACTAGATTTGAAAGGGGTATACTACTGGCTTTGAAGACGGAGGAAGTGGCTTGAGCAATGAATGCAGGGAACCTCTAGAATCTGGAAAGGTAAAGAAAGGATTTTACCCTAGAATCTCCAGAAGGAACCGACATTGCCAACACCTTGACTTTAGACCAGTGACACTGACCTTGGACTTCTGACCTCCAGAACTATAAGATAATAAATTTGTGTTATTATCAGCTGCTAAATTTCTGATAATATGTTACAGCACTAATAGGAAACTAATACAGTTAGTAGCCTTTTCAACAAACGGTGCTGAATTGTATAACCATATGCAAAAAGCAAACCTCATATCTTGTCCCACACCATTATAAATATTGGATAAGAATGAATAATAAACTTAAATGTAGAAGCTAAAGATATATTTCTAGGGAAAAAAAAAAAGGAGAAAACTGGATTAGGCAAATATTCCTTAGATAGAATACAAAATCATGAACCAGGGGCGTCTGGGTGGCTCAGTTGGTTAAGAGTCTGACTTCGGCTCAGGTCATGATCTTGGGGTCCTGGGACCGAGCCCTACATCAGGCTCCCTGCTCCACCGGGAGTCTGCTTCTCCCTCTGCCCTCCCCCCGCACCCCACCCCCCTCGTGCTCGCTCTCTCTTTCTTTCTCTCTCTCTCTCGCAAAAATAAATAAATAAAATCTTTTTTAAAATTATGAACCAAAAAATATGTGTACATGCATAAACTGGACTTCAGCAAAATACTTTGCTCTTCAAAATATACTGTTTAAAAAATGAAACAACAATCCACAGACTTGCAGAAGATATTTACAAAACATATATCTCATAAATAACTTGGATTTACAACATATTAAGTAGACAGACTAACTTAAAAATATGTAGATAGGCAAAATCTTTTAACAGAGACTTTACCAAAGAAGTACGAAATATAAAAAGCAAATAATCACATGAAAAAGAAATGCTCAACATCACATTATTGGAGAAATACAAGATAAAAACATCAGATAGCACACCACAGTTATGAGAATTAATAAAACAAACCAAATGCCACATCCTTAGGCGCACACAAACACGTACACACAGAAGTGACGGTACCAAGTATTGGTCACAAGGCAGAGCAGTGCAGCTCTTCTATACTGCTGATGGGAATCCCTGGTTCCCAAAGTGGCTCCCAGACAGAGAGGGCAGGAAGACAGCGAAGAAAGAGGCCGGCCGCCCCAGATCCGGGGAGGCTGGTTTAGCACACAAGGAGCTTACTTACGAGGCTTGTCTAGGACGGCCGCTGCAAGACGAGTGGGTCTCCGCACCCGCCGCCAGAATCTTCAAAGTTTATATAGAGGCCTTAACTGGGTTGAGTAACGTATCCAATCCAGATGGTGTCAGCAACACCTTACTCTCTCAAGGATGCGTCCTTGGAACAGCTCCCTATGCAGAAATGGTGGGTGGGCGGAACATTCCAAAGATGGAGGAGTGAGGTGGGGTGGGGCATGAGGAGCTGCCCGGCGCCCGGATCTAGCTTGCGGGTCAGTTTGTGGTCATGCCCTTTCAATGACCTCCTGGAACACAATACCCCTTGTGACTAGCTCTTACAATCTCAGAGATGCCCCTCTTCTGAAATGTGCCTTGAGCAGTCGGCAAGGGGTTTCATTAGCATGAAGGTGGCTAATTTGGTGGCTGTCTGGCTCCATTGGAGGCAGATACCACAGCAGTAATGTAGGCACATGCAAGAGAGAACACAGATTAAGATAATGATTCCCCAAATAAGTAGCATCTTTTTCCACCAAGAGCCCCATGATACGAACCATTGAGTTATTAAGTCCCCTAGGCTGAGGGTCAGATCTCTCAAGGTGGTCACTTGTGTCCCATGTGATTTAATTAAGTGGACACATGAGCAGACTCATCAGTGTGAACACACAGATTTCTATCTGGATAATGGCCCAGGTGCTTCCTAGCAAGACAGAAATACAGTTCAATTCTATTTTGGAGGACAGCTTTTCTCATTAGGAAGATTCCAGTGTTCAGTAAAGACAAGTTTTGTTGGCTATCATTTAAGGCTTCCTGGGTGAATTTGGTAAGGACTTCATGCATTGTATAACGTCCACCAGACCAGTGGAGGGAATAAAGATGCTGGCCAAATGATCTATCAATGGAAAAGAGAATGTGCCCACTTGGCCTAAAGGAGAGGGGCGTTGGCAGCTTTAGGAAGTTGACCTGCATGTGCATACCATATAAGTGTTCACTGAGGGAGGCAGCACAGTCAGGTCAGGCATGAGGAAATGGACTGGGGATCAGTTATGCCGACCAGAATCCCCCTAGTCTCCCCTTTCTCAATGCTGCATGTTCCATCCCAGATATAGTGTTTCAATAGGTCTGGCTTGCAGCAGGACAATAAGATACCAGTGGAGATTGGGTAGCTCCCCCCTCACCCAGAGGTGTGGAGTAACTCACCCATCCGAGTGGGACATCCTGTTGCAAATTCCAGTAGAAAATGCCGTTTCTGGGGGTGACAGGACTTAGCATTCTCAGCAGCACGGCGTGTTGATCTGCAATGAGAGTCAGGGCAATGGCTTTTTCCAGTGACTTCCGTATCTTCATGGTATTAGGTGCCTCAGCAGGGGTCCCCAGTCTAAACATATGATTGACCACCATAGGACCACAGGCCCTCCTGGTTGATCACTGAAATGTATTAAAGCCTAGAATAGTACCTTAGTCTACCCAGTGTAGATGCTTTTATCTGTTAGTAATTTAATCTGCTGCTTTAACATTCCATCCGTCCTGTGTACCAACTCTTCTACTTGTGGGTTATAGTGGAGATGGAAGCTCCACTCAGTGTCATGCACTTTTGTCTAGTTTGGCACACCATGACCTTTGAAATGCAATTCCCAGTCCCTAGGAATTGTCTGTTTGATGAGGGTATGTGTACGTGGTACTCAGCTTCTCTAATCCCCTCATGGCGGTGGCCTGGTTTGTGCAGTAACAGAGGAAAGCTTGGGTTTGGCCAGATGCAGTGGCCCACACAAACCAGCCATAATTGGAACACTCACTTGGGGGATGGAGCTAGGATAATCACTTTGCTAGTCTCTCACTTGTTGGGAACTTGGGTGGACGGTCCCAGAATCCTTTCACAGTTGCCTTGGCTATTGAGAACACACAAGACATGCTACTACTACATTAACCAGGTCCCTGTACTTCAAGGGCAATCCCGCATCCTTGGCAATACACCATCCCCCCAGTGTTCCAGTGGCCACTCTTTCTATGCATTTCCTGCTTGGAAAATGTCCAGAATTTTAATCTGCTTTGCTAATATTTTTGTCTTTTCAAAGATGGCTTGCTGCTCTGATCCCCAGTCCCACATGTCCCTTTTACCAAGTGGTGTAAGGAACAGAGGCACTTTGCCAGGTGGGCAGTTACAGCCTTCCAAAATCCCAAAACCCCTACAAAGACTTACGTCTCTTTCGTTTTCTTAAGGCTTGGATAGGCTTACACCTTCTCAATCACAGATTCTAGGACAATGCTTGTCCTACCTGACCACATGACTCCTAAAAACTTTATAGCAGTGCCTGAGCCTTCAATTTTTTGTAGGTTCACCAGAGAAATCCCTTGTAGATGTTCCAGCAAAACCTGCAGAGTGTCCTGCAGCAGAGGCAAGTCTTCACATGTTAACACTGTATCATCAATGTCGTGGGTGCATCTTATTGATGGCAGAAAAGGAGAACTGTGACAGATCTAGAGCTACCATCATGTGATACATTGTGGGGTTGTGCAGGTAAACTTGGATAATGACTTAAAATGTCCTTTGCTGCCCTTCCCACATGAAGACAAATTGATCTTGCAACTCAGTGGCTAGAGGTATACTGAAAAATGCTTTTGTGTAGTACAGGATTATATACTCCCAGGACTGTGGCCAAGGTATCCAAGATGGTGGCAACGTTGGGCACAGCCACATGGAGGGTGGCACTACTTTATTCAGTTCTCAGTAGTCCACAGTCATCTACCATGAGCCATCTAACTTTTTTATCGGTCATACCAGGTTGTTGAAAGCACTATGGGCAAGGTGTACAATACCCACTTGGTGCAGTTCTTGGATAGTTTCTCCTATTTCCTTATGCCCTCCAGATAATTTATATCATTTGACAGTTACCACTCTATGGGGGCAGGATGCATACTGATACCCAGTTGGCATTTCCCCTTACCTCTGGTTTGATTACTTAAACCTGGAGGTAGAATTCACTGCTTTGAAGTTTCCAGAGTTTGATCTTATGGAATATCAGTGCCCAATATGTTGTCAGTACCAGAGAGATTAAAACCATATCCTTGTGGAGGAGAACACCTAATTTGCGTGCCAAAGAAACCTTCCTGATCATAACCTTTTGCCTTCTGTAACCATCAATGGTGTTGAGGAGGCAAGAAAACTTCTGAGAGTTACCATGGAAGTCAGTATAGTAGTCCTCCCTTATCCATGGTTTTGCTTTCTTTCTTTTTTTTTTTTTAAAGATTTTATTTATTTGACAGAGAGAGACACAGTGAGAGAGGGAACAGAAGCAGGGGGAGTGGGAGAGGGAGAAGCAGGCTTCCCGCAGAGCAGGGAGTCTGCTTCTCCCTCTGACCCTCCCCCCTCTCATGTGCTTGCTCTCTCTCATTCTCTCTCTCTCAAATAAATAAATAAAATCTTTAAAAAAAAACCAACAACAATGACCTGGAAGCAAGTGCTACTCCTGATGAATCACCAGGTCAATAGTAGCCTAACACTACCTCACAATGCCTACATTATTCATCCCACTTCGTCTTTTCACTTAGGCATTTTATCATCTCACATCATTACATGAAGAAGAAGGTGAGTAGAGTATAATAAGGTATTTTGAGAGAGAAAGGCCAGACTTACATAACTTTTATTACAGTATATTGCTATAATTATTCTATTTTTGCAGTAGTTATTGTTGTCAATCTCTTACTGTGCCTAATTTATAAATTATACTTTATCATAGGTATGTATTTATAGGAAAAATCATAGTATATAGGGGGTCCAGTACTATCTGTGGTCTCAGCACTATCCATGGGGGGTCTTGGGAATGTTTCCCCCATGGATAAGGGGAAACTACTATACATTTGGCTCCAGTGCCTCCTTTTGTTTGTTTCTGGGAGACCAGTAAATAGGTCGGTTTGAGGCCTCTGATGGACTCCAATGGCCCTCATCTGGAGGTAATCTTGGCTTGTATCCCATACCTGGGACATGGGAGGAACCCACGCCAAATAGGACAATACCCCTAAGGCCTTGCTGGAGCTAGCAGGGCATCAGGTATAATAGGAACAGGTGGAGCAGGTATGAACTGTTGTTCAGGCTTTAAGGCTTTCAACAAGATGACTGACACAGTGTTGGTTTAGCAGTCTATATGTTCAGGTGGGATCTCAGCAGCAATGAGGTCAAACCTCATTTGCTTCCAGGTTACTGACAATCACCACAACATCCTCTTCACATACTCACTTTCCCAGGAATCCCACTTCATAACATCCCCTTTAGGCTTTGGCATGAGAACCTGGATGTTAATCCTGGGCAGTTAGTTCCCTCCGAGCTTTGCAAGATGGCAGGTTAAGATCTCCAACTTATTCTCCTGTTCTCCCACCTTGTCAAGCAACCCCAAGGCTAGCAGAGTGGTGGATACCACACTTCTCTAACCTCAGCTCTTCTTTCTACTTTCTAACTCAAACTTCAGTTTCTAGTTGGCATTGGTGGCCAGTCAGACTGCCCACAGTAGAGGCCAATCCACTTCAGCAGCCATTTTGTTTTTCTTCTCTGCCACAGTGGGCTATGCCCAGTTCCTCAAACAAATGCATTAAAACAGCTGGCTTTTTCAGGCATCCCATACTCATGCAGTGGCCCACAAGCATCTAACATATGGACCACCCTTCCCTACATAGAGGTAAATGGCTCATTTGGGATTTACCCCAAGGGTGCCTCTTTTTTTTTAATTTTTTTTATTAACATATAATGTATTATTTGTTTCAGGGGTACTGGTCTGCAATTCATCAGTCTTACACAATTCACAGCACTCACCATAGCACATACCCTCCCCAATGTCCATCACTCAGCCTCCCCATCCCACCCACTCCAGCAACCCTCAGTTTGTTTCCTGAGATTAAGAGTCTCTTATGGTTTGTCTCCCTCTCTGGTTTCATCTTGTTTCATTTTCCCCTCCCTTCCCCTATGATCCTCCTGTCTTGTTTCTCAAATTCCACATATCAGTGAGATCATATGAAACTTGTCTTTCTCTAATTGACTTATTTCACTTAGCATAATACCTTCTAGTTCCATCCATGTCATTGCAAATGGCAAGATTTCAATTTTTTGATGGCCGCATAATATTCCATTGTGTATATATACCACATCTTCTTTATTCATTCATCTGTTGATGAACATCTAGGCTCTTTCCATGGTTTGGCTATTGTGGACATTGTTGCTATAAATATTGGGGTTCACGTGCCCCTTCGGATCACTACCTTTGTATCTTTGGGGCAAATACCCAGTAGTGCAATTGCTGGGTCATCGGACAGCTCTATTTTCAACTTTTTGAGGAACCTCCATACTGTTTCCCAGAGTGGCTGCACCAGCTTGCATTCCCACCAACAGTGTAGGAGGGTTCCCCTTTCTCTGCATCCTTGCCAACATCTGTCATTTCCTGACTTGTTAATTTTAGCCATTCTGACTGGTGTGAGGTGGTATCTCACTGAGGTTTTGATTTGGATTTCCCTGATGCGGAATGATGTTGAGCACTTTTTCATGTGTCTGTTGGCCATTTGGATGTCTTCTTTGGAAAAATGTTCATGTCTTTGCCATTTCTTAATTGGATTATTTGTTCTTTGGGTGTTGAGTTTGACAAGTTCTTTATAGATTTTGGATACTAGCCCTTTATCTGATATGTCATTTGCAAATATCTTCTCCCATTGTGTTGTCTTTTGGTTTTGTTGACTGTTTCCTTTGCTGTGCAAAAGCTTTTTATCTTGATGAAGTCCCAATAGTTCATTTTTGCCCTTGCTTCCCTTGCCTTTGCCTATGTTTCTAGGAAGAAGTTGCTGCGGCTGAGGTCAAAGAGGTTGCTGCCTGTGTTCTCCTTTAGGATTTTGACGGACTCCTGTCTCACATTGAGGTCTTTCACCCATTTTGAGTCTATTTTTGTGTGTGGTGTAAGGAAATGGTTCAGCTTCATTCTTCTGCATGTGGCTGTCCAAATTTCTCAACACCATTTGCTGAAGAGACTGTCCTTTTTCCATTGGATATTCTTTCCTGCTTTGTCAAAGATTAGTTGACCATAGAATTGAGGGTCTATTTCTGGGTTCTCTATTCTGGTCCATCGATCTGTGTGTCTGTTTTTGTGCCAATACCATACAATTACAAAGCTGATGATTACAGCTTTGTTAATAGAACTTGAAGTCCGGAATTGTGATGCCACCCATTTTGGTGTTCTCTTACTACATTCCTTTGGCTATTAAGGGTCTTTCCTGGTTCAATACAAATTTTAAGATTATTTGTTACAGCTCTGTGAAAAAAGTTGATGATATTTTGATAGGGATTGCATTGAATGTGTAGATTGCTCTAGGTAGCACAGACATTTTAACAATATTTGTTCTTCCAACCCATGAGCATGAAACGTTTTTCCATTTTGTTGTGTTTTCCTCAATTTCTTTCATGAGTATTCTGTAGTTTTCTGAGTACAGATCCTTTGCCTCTTTGGTTAGATTTATTCCTAGGTATCTTATGGTTTGGGGTGCAATTGTAAATGGGATCGACTCCTTAATTTCTCTTTCTTCTGTCTTGTTTTTGGTGTATAGAAATGCAACTGATTTCTGTGCATTGATTTTATATTCTGCCACTTGACTGAATTCCTGTATGAGTTCTAGCAGTTTTGGGGTGGAGTCTTTTGGGTTTTCCACATAAAGTATCATATCATCTGCAAAAAGTGAGAATTTCACTTCTTCTTTGTCGATTCAGATGCCTTTTATTTCTTTTTGTTGTCTGATTGCTGAGGCTAAGACTTCTAGTACTATGTTGAACAGCAGTGGTGATAGTGGACATCCCTGCCGTGTTCCTGACCGTAGGGGAAAAGCTCTCAGTTTTTCCACATCGAGTATGATATTCGCTGTGGGTTTTTCATAGATGGTTTTTATGGTATTGAGGTATGTACCCTCTATCCCAAGGGTGCCTCTTTCCCAAGACCTTTTTCTTCAGTCCGCTGGCTGGTTTACCAATTCTTGGATTACAACTGACCCCCATACAAGGAGGGCAAAGAGAGACCAAAGAGAGGCAAGCTACTCTACAGTGGTGGGTGACAGTTTTAATAAGCAAGGAACCTTACATATGAAACTTGTCTTGGGAAGATGTGAAAAAAAGTAGATGTTCTCACCTATCCATTAAAATCTTAAAGGTTTATATAGAGTCCTTACCTGGGTTGAGTCATAATCTGGCCAGATTATCTCAACAACACCTCACTCTCTTAAGGCTATGTCCTTGGAATAGCTGCTAGTCTGGGAATGGTGGGTAGAACATACATTTGAAGAACAAAGGAGGAGGTGAAGAGCCTCTAGTTGCCCGAGTCCAGCTCTCAATTCAACCAGTGGTCACATCCTCTCGATGACCTTCTCCAACAGGAATACAAAATTGTACAGCTATCTTAGAAAAGTTTGCTTTGTTTCTTATAAAGTTATTTATACACTTATATAATTCAGCAATACAAATCCTAGCTAGTTGTGTAATTAGAAAAATGAAAATAATTATGTGTCAAATATTTGCACTTGAATGTTTATACAAACTTATTCCTAATAGTTCCAAATTGGAAAAAAAAAAAAAAACAAAAAAAACCTGATATCCCTCAACTGGCCCATAGTCAAACAAATCATAAAATATCTATATAATGAGATGCAATGGATAATAGTCAGCAATGAAAATGAGCAAACTACTAAATTTCAAAATGAATGAATTGTGAAAGCATTATTTTAAGTAAAAGTTGTCAGACATGAAACACTACACAATCTGTAATTCCATTTATATAAAATTTTAGAATAGGCAAAGCTATTGCGACAGAAAGCAGATCAGTGTTTGGCAGACACTCTGGGTAGGGAGAAGTGTTACCATAAAGGGGCATATGGGAGATGTTTTGGATGATGGACATATTCTATATCATTGTTTGGGTGATGGTTACATGACTGTATACATTTGCTAAAACTCATTGAATTATACACTCAACAACTAACACTCAACAACACAGATAAATCTTTAAAATATTGAACAAATGGAAATCAAACACAAAAGAGTAAATGCTCTATAATTCCATTTATATGATATTCAAAAAGAAAGGCAAATAACCTATAGTCTTAAAAAAACAGGCAGTGATTGTTTATGGTGACAATGGTTGACTAGAGTCTTATACCAGAGTATTTTCTAGGGTGATTGGAAATTTTTTATATTTTTACTGGTGTGGTGGTTACTATGGTGTATATATTTATCACAGCTCATCAAGCTATGCACTTTAAAAAAATTTTTGTTGTATGTAAATTTTTCCTCAATAAGAAAGAAAGAATGATTTTCCCTATTTGGACTGAAACTAAAAGTGTAAAATTTGGCACATTCTTATGGTTTCTTACCATGCCATTTATTTCAGGAGTTATCAAAACACTCAGTTATTTCATGCTTTGCACTTCCCAAATGTCACAAAAAGAAAGTCACCTAGATGAACATGCTAGACCAAAAATCTACAACTTTCAAATTCCCTATTTAACTCCTAAGGTAAAATTAAATTGTAAGTGTACCCGAGGTCCTCTTATTCTAAATTTCCCTAAATTTCCCTGACCCTGGAGCGACCTCCTCTGAGAACTAGGCACATTTTATTTAAAAACAACATAAATATGCAGAAATATTGTTTCTGCCTTAGTCTTTCTATGAAGGGGATGAAATCACAGACCATTTGTGGTAAAAGAGGGTCATGGTATCTACCTGGAAACTGCAATTAAATTGGGTCCACTCTTAGAAGATTTTGATCACTTCTACAAACTCTTATTTAACAAATGTCCACTATAATTTGCTACATTCTGTGTGTATGGGTGTGTGTGTGTGTTATTCAATTCTTTAATTCTTTGTTAGTTTAAAAGTAAGGGTTTACATTTATAAACCTGTTAGCATTGGCAACTATGTTAGTCCATAATTTAGTTGTGAAGAAACACAAATCAAACTGGTTTAAAGAAAAAAGAATTATTGGCTCACTTAACTGAAAAGCATATAGTATAGTTTCATACAATGATGAAAATAGTTATTCAAATATTATCATCAAGACTAGATAGACATCTGCATCTCTCAGCTCTGCTCTCTTCCACTTTGGTGTTATTTCCCAGCCAGTTCTCTCCCCTATGTTGGCCCCCAGAAGACTGATGTCTATATCTGGGTAGTTCATGTAAAAACTATACTAGTTTCTGTTTCTTAATAGTTCTAGCAAAATTCCCTGAAATGATGGCCATCGATCTGGCTTGGGTAAATCTCTGAACCAATTACTGTGGAGAGGGAAAAAAAAATCTATTCCTGGTGGAGGGGAAATTCATGTGGTCATTGCTAGAACCGCAGTATGGTTAATATGTCCCAAACAGATGATCTGAGTGTTAGGGAGCTGTGATTTTTCAAAAAGCAAATCAATATCCTTCTAAGGAAAGTTTGGGATTAGAGGCTAGTCAATCCACAAATGTAACAAACAGAACTAAAAACCAACAAACACAATCTATCCTCTGCAGTAATTGAATAGGATGCTTAAATAAATCCCTTGCACAGTTGTTGCTTAAGAAATATTTGTTCATGGAATGAAACACTTGAACACTTTTTCTGTGTAAAGTCATGTTTCTGTTAAAATTGAAATGATTTCTCTCAAGATAAGCTAATCTTCCTAAACTTTAAAGAGTTCTTATATAACATAATTAAAAAAATGGAAAAAAAATAAAATAAAGAGTTCTTTTGGCATTGGAGATTTCTAAAGGAGAACTATGAAATTTCCCCCTTAATTTGTCTCTTGTTTTCATATTTTTCTTCCACTGATATATTCTTGTTGTATTTCTGGTAATTAACACGAACACTATCTTCCTCGCTCCAGTATGGTTTAGAGGACAGGGCTGGAATAAAGCCAGAGAAATTGCCCACGATGTTTATCAGAAGATCAATGATTTAAGACTTACTGGTACAGTATGTACATACTACATATATTGTATTATTGTATATTAGTGATTTTACATTTTAACTGTACATGTTAATGTTATCTTATATATTAATGGAAGAAAGAAATTATACTGAATCATGCACACTCTCTATCTTGATTCCTTTTGTTATCAAATTAAAGCTTTGCCAGAATGCTGATCGGAATTAGGAGAATGATGGGATTTTTCCTCTATAAAACTAGTCTAACTAGTTTGTTACCCAGTGTCTTTACTTCATTATCACAAATCTCCAACTGACCTGGCAAATATTTTAAAAATCAGGGGCGCCTGGGTGGCTCAGTCGGTTAAGCGTCTGCCTTCAGCTCAGGTCATGATCCCAGGGTCCTGGGATCAAGCCCCACATCAGGCTCCCTGCTCAGCAGGAAGCCTGCTTCTCCCTCTCCCACTCCCCCTGCTTGTGTTCCCTCTCTCGCTCTTGCTGTCTTTCAAGTAAATAAATAAAATATTAAAAATATATATTTTAAAAATCAATAGTGAAGTACACTGGGACTTTGAAATCAGAATTCAAGCATACTTACCTTCAAGTATGACCTGTGTTTGGCTTAAACCAAACATGATACTATATTCTGCCTGCAGAACGGAGTATATGATCCAAATCAGACTGGTGAGATTTTAATCCAGCCATGGGTGGAAGAAGAGCAAAAAGCTTTCTCTTTCCTGATGGATAAGGAGGAAAGCTTTGCATATGTTGCGGGAATAAAAGGTACAGCACAGGGAAAATAGTCAATGATACTGTAATAGCTTTGTATGGTAACAGATGTTAGCTACACTTGTGGTGAGCAGAGCATAAAGTGTAGAACTCTTGAATCACTATGTTTTACACCTGAAACTAATGTAACATTGTGTGTCAAACATACTTAAGTAAAAATAAATATATAAATAATAAGAAGAAAAATAGTATATTAAATTCACTGTGTAGCCAAGGATAAGAAACAAACAAAACTAACCAAAATATGTTTTTGAAACAATGTACTTTGAAGAGTGAACCTACAGGCTCCTCTCCAAAATTGTCTATCTGAAAAATGCTGTGGCCAAAGACTTTGAACAATTTCTGGAAGAAACAAAATAATGATTTTAGTACTTTAAAAACCCATGTTTCTTACAATATTATGGTTGCTAAGCTATAATAAATATATAATAAATTTGGGTGATCAGCAAATTTCTAAAAAAAAAAAAAGGAAGCTTTGCTACTACTAGCCATTGTTTTATGGCTGTAAGAAAAGATCATGCTGGAGAACAGAGTCAACGGTGGTTAAGTTGGGCAAAGAAATAGGGAGTTCCTTATGTGAGTTCAAGGATCAAGCCTCTCTTGAAGCAATATTAATTATACAAGTATTATTTTTGAAGAATCAATAAACTGCTTTTATCATTTCAGCCAGACTGAGAGGACTTTTTGTGACTTGCAACTTAACATATACTAATAAATTAATATTAATATCTAGCAACAATTACTCATTAATAACTTAAAAAAGAAATCAAAGGACAAGCAAAGATATAGCCCTGAACAATATGTCAGGGAATCTGAGTTGTAATCCCTTATTTTCAAATAACAAGCTGTTAGATTTTTCTGGGCTTTTTTTCTTTTAAGCAGTAACATAGGACTGAAATCCTGTCCTGTAGTTTTTGAAGCTCAAATGACAAAACATATATAAAAAAGGCTTTATAATATTCAAAGGGTTATCAAAATTCAATTGAATATGGTGTCAATGCTAATGAAAGACTAACACAAGTGTCTTAAAAGCACATAGATTGTTTGGATTTGTCTGACCACTTATCATACTTGGTATGCATGCAGTGAAGGGCAAATTTAGTCCACGTCTCCATTGACAAGAAAAAGCTGAAAATCAGGTCAGTTCCCCAGATTACTCAAATAGAAAATTCACTTGCTCAGGGACTGACCTGATTCCCTTCACTTCACTGGTCAGTTACCTCCTCTAAGTGTGTTGCCCTTTGAGTAGGGACGCCTTATCACTATGTCTCGTATGAAGAGGATCGGGAGGCACAGCCCTTTCTCTTCTCTTGACCTTCAACCTCTCTGGGTTGCCAGACTCATGATGGTCTATTGCTAATTCCACACCACCTTCACATATAAATAGAGGCTGAAAGAAAACATGAAAACCAACTAAGATAAAAAAAAAAAAATCTGGTATTGAATCTCAGAAAATTTTAAAACTACCTGGACACAGTATGTGTTTAGGACCATGGACATAAAATTCACCAAGGGTGGTTATTAAATTTCTTAATTCAGGCTCCACACCTATAGACTCCTGTTCAGTAGGCATGAAATAGAGCCCATGAACCTGCAATTTTAATAAATCTCCCAAATGTCTTTTAAGTATATGAAAGTTTGAGGAACATTAATACAAATTGGGTCTTAATATTTTCTACCCCTTTCTAGCTATTCTAGCTAATTATTTGATCTTTATCACTGATTCTGAAGTTGATCATATCACAGAGTTTTGGGGGAGTCAAAAACAGTCTTAAGAGATAGTTTAGTTTCCCATCACAAATGAACTTTTTTATTGGCAATGGGGGCTCTACTGCAATGACCATGGGGAAAAATAAACAAGCACTTGAAGCTGTATGTTAAATTGATATTTTCTATAGCAGACCTAGCATAACACATATTTATGTGGGGGATGTTGAGCGATTGAGCACATTTAGTGATAATATACTCTTTGCTATTTGAAAACAACAAACATAATCACGTTAATTCTGTTTTTAAAATAGCAGATCCCGGTTCCTTTGCCTGTGAGGTTACTCATCCAAAATTTCTCCGGGAATTTTTAGCACAGACATATTGTGCATGCATGGCACCAGGTTATTTTGGCACAATCACATCAGATTAAAGATCCGCCGAGACATCCTGTAAGTCTAGATAAAACAGCTCCCAATAAATGCAACTGTCATGACAGAGCTCCAAATGCTGAGAGTCTGCAGAGCAACAGGAACTTATGTAACAGTCTACCTACAACTAGTAGTTTGGCAAATCACTACAGATACCAAAGAATGTATCCAAACACTGTAAACTAGCTGTGTAGTGGTAAGAGAGAAACATGGAACAAAACAGAAATATAATCACCTAAATCGGAAATATTGCAGCTTCCACATATATTCATTCTAAGAGAAAGATGGCAGAAAGGCAGGCAGGCAGGAAGGAAGGAAGGACAAATCCCAAGTTTAAAATAATATTATTATTTTCCAATATTCATGTGAATGTTTGAAAGTAATTTAATTGTATCCACAGGAGCAAACTTTTATTTGAGCTAAAAAAATAGCTATAAAATATATATTTCACCAATATCCAACAGTATTTGTATCTGATTCAAACCCTTTGAATCTTACAAAAAATTTCAAGCACTGTATAACAAATCTGATGTCTAGAAGAGTGAGAATTAATTTCATAATAAGGAGCAATGGTTTCATCTTATTTCCTCAGAGCTCCCAGGACTAGAGCATAATTAAGCCCATCTGCAAATAGTGCTACTCTGACCATTTCCAATCATTTTACCTACAAGTGTGGGCCCAGCTCCTGAAACTATCTCTGCTGTCAAGCTGGCCGGGGGGGGGGGGGGGGAAGGACAGGAATCAAAGTGCAGACTAATAAAGGTTTCATCTTGGAGTAAAACTAGTTTCGATGTAGTTGATTCAGCAAGCACACGTCAGAACTTATGGTAAAAAGACAGAGTGAGATACTGTCTCTGTTGTTAAGAAATTACAATCTGGTGATGGGGTTCTCCTTTCTGTGCTCCACCTTAAGATGACTTGATTCCAATCCTTTGTATGCTGAGGTTTGGAGGAAGTTTTTCTTTTGATAATCTTCTGTTTCCCAAGCTTTTGCTTTTATCATTGTTTTTGTCATCGTAAGAACTGTTTCTTTTTACCTTTCCATGTGTATACATACATACATATATAATATACATATTATATACATATATATAAAGAGAAATTATCCCCCAGTGTTTTTATTAAAGATTATTTATTTATTTATTTGACAGAGAGAGACACAGCGAGAGAGGGAACACAAGCAGGGGGAGTGGGAGAAGGAGAAGCAGGCTTCCCGCTGAGCAAGGAGCCCGATGCGGGGCTCGATCCCAGGACCCTGGGATCATGACCTGAGCCAAGGGCAGACGCTTAACGACTGAGCCACCCAGGCGCCCCACCCCCGATGTTTTTATTACTCAACATTTCTTTGTAGTTTGACTTCTCCTCCCATTATTTCATTGAAATTGCTTTTGCCAATATCCTCAACTACCTCATTAATGATAAGTTTTTAGTGTTTATTTGAATAAACCTTTGTGGCACATTTTATACCACTGATTGAATCATTAATTTAATATTTTTTTGAGTGTCCATTAAGGTGCAGACATTGCTGCCAGTGCTGGGGATGCAGCCGTGAACAAGTCAGGCAGGTTCCTTGCTGTAACGAAGCTGATGTTTTAAGCGAATACTCAGCTTGGTTATTCATAAAGCATTTGCTTCAGTAAAACCATTCTGTTGGTTCTTCTACTTTTCTGACCTTCCCTTTCAGTTTCTTTTGTAGTACCTGTTTATCCTATCAGTGCCTTAAACATTGATATTCTTTATAAGGTTTTGCCATTGAACTCTTGATTCTTTCTTCTGTTCTCTCCTAATGTGATTTCATCAACTCTACACTCATTTGCTGATCCTGACTAAATGTCTATATCCAGCTTTGAAATTCTCTTGAGCTTCAGTCAGACTCTCATACCTCGGATGGAAGCTCTACTTGCATGTCTTGAAGAACCTCCAAATTAATACACCCAAAGCTTAACCCCTTGTATTCCTTTGCCTCCAATCAATCCTTTCTCTTGTGTTCTTTATCATATCTGGTGATGTCATTATTCATCCTACCTATGCTAAAAATCTTAGAAATACCCTCGACTCTTTTCTCTCCCTTGGTTTTTTCCATTTTCTACATACAATTAATCACCAGAAGGAGCCAATTTACATTTTAGTATTCCTTGGATTCTCTACTTCTATCTTCATCATCTATCTCTCTCACAGCCTGAGTAAAATTTGAACATCTCTAACCTGGACTTTGACATCATCTTGCTAATGGGGTGATTGCCTCGAATTCATCTTCCTTACAGCATCTGGATTAATTTCTCCGCTTAAAACTCTTGAACACTACATATCAACAAAAATTCAAGTGAACAATTCTTGACACACAGTAAGTATGTAGCAAATTATTGTTGAATTGGATTTCTCTAAACCATAGTAAATCATTTCTCCTTATAACCTATATAGAGAGCATGTACACCTAGAGAGTAAAACAATAAAATGACAAAAGGTGGTACATCATTACTAAATAACCATTTTAGTACTGCCTGCAAGCTCTTAGGATCAAATTCTAGGAGGAACCAAGAACCACATTACATGAGTTTATTTATTTAGTCAGAGTCCCAAAGCGTGCAAATTTGTCTCAGGATATAATTTATTCATTGGGAAATGCTAGCCAAATTCATGATGTTTTGCTATCAGACCAGAAGTATATTACTTAAAAGCAAAACAGGTTGGGAATTTCCTAAGCTATTTTAAAGAGGCGCATGTTTCTATAGGCAGTATATTTCATCAATTAAGATAAGAAGATTTGGAATCCCACTTCTGCACATAAAATGTTCTGAAATAAAGTATTCATTCATTTACATTCTAGAACATAAATCATGATTTTAAAAATATCACTAGTATGTGCAGTGCCCAGCTATTTAATACCACAAGCTTATTCTTTATACATAAACATTAGCAATAACAAAATCAACGAATTCATTAAATACTTTAAATCAAAGCTTATTTGGGGTTTCTCATTTCTGAGCTACTTAGCCAGTCGCCTCATTCTTTTATACTAAGTATCAAGTTAGATGTTTACAGAAATCACTCTTCCATTTGTCCATAGGTTCATGTTACTATTATTTGTCAGATTAATACCTTTTTCTTCTAATGGTAATTTTGGTATAAGTGCGTTGTTATTTTTTATGTGGCACCTAGATAGTGAAATTGTATTGGTATATTGTCATTCTGATGATGCTGTCAATAATTGATGTATACACTTTCAAAGTATAAGTGATGTGTCATCAGAAAAACCAATAATGGTACCTAGCATGTCAGTCACCAAAATTGTCAGAGCTAACAATTGCCATATTGAATTTTAGAGGTCATTCAATAAGCCATGTCCCTTGCATTCAACATGTTAGTATTACCTTCAGGAGCAATAATGTGCCCTACACTTCACATGAGGTCAGCTCATTCCTATCATGAGGTAGAAATGATCTAGGGTTGTCTACTCAGTGAGGCATCCTGAATAAACATCCTTTTTGTATATGCACAGCATGCATAATTCTGGATATTTAATGGGGTCAGGTTTTCTTCCCATTTCACATTAACATGTGTTAATGAAAATCCGTTTAGAGGAATCCTATGAACATTTGTCTTCTTATTTTAAGCACACACATATATGTGTGTATATATGTCGTAAGCATATATACATATATGCACATGTACATATATTTCAAGTATATGAGTTTTTAATGTAGAGAAACACAGCCGACACAGATTTCACAACACGGATGTTTTACAACATCTGAATTCAGGTCCACAATTATTGATTTTTTTGGTTATATAATTTCTTTGAAGAAAAAAATAAGTACATTATATCATTAGAAAATCTTTATTGTAGGTATGACTGTCTTCTAGAAATTTGATATTCAAGACAGTTGGATGGCTAACATATCGATTTTAGGGTTATTGCTTCTTTGCAAAGTTCAAAAAAACTCAGTTTCAATTTCTACAGCCCTGCTGGAATTAAGAGCGTATATAACACTTTTTTTTTTTTACTCTAAGTTTAAAAACATAGTTTTAATTTAATAGTTCTTCACTAAAAATAGCACCTTTTACTTGCTGGCCTAATGCAACATCTTGAGATCATGATTTTCCTTTCAATTTAGCTAGGAGTCACAGCGTTGGAAAAGGAATGTCCTCACTACTTTAGAATCTACCCCAAACCACAGAAAGGGTTAACACTAGAGCAAAGATTGGATTCAGACACTCTTACTTACACTGTGGTGCTCATGACCAAAGGCTGTGTATTCTCTTCAGTTCTAAATCCTGTCATTTTCTTATATCCCCTTTGGGAAAAGCCCGTGGCGGCCGGGCTTCCACTCCGTCCCAGGGCCATGGTGTGAAAAAGCTGCATCTCTTCAATATTGCTGGCACCTCCCCTCTTGCTAGGGTCGTGTGATAGGCTAGGTTGAATATTTATCTGTGACTAATAGAGACCTTTCTTCTAGACTCCTGCTGACTTACTGCATTTTGAAAGGCAGTCATATTGACATCCCAGTTACCACCTCTGGGACTGCTTCTCAAGCTGGAAATAAAAGCGTCTGCTGCTCTATTCATGTTAGACACACCTGTATAGAAAAAGCTATCAAATAAGCAAAGGCCTTCGATTGCCAGGTTTTTTTCTGACTTAGTGTAACCTTTCTATCTTATTTCTCATTACTCCCCTGATAAAGCAAAATGGAAGCACTCTCTTACCCATACACACTGTGCTTCAGTGCTTCCAAAAATTGCTCAAGGTTTTTCTCTGATGGAGATGCTCTTGCCCATATGTTCATAGGTTATGGATTCTTCAAGGCCCAAATCAATTGTCATTCCATCCACAAGGCATTCCCTAAGCTCTGTCCACAATAGAAGATACTATTTCTGTCTTCTGAAATCCACAGAACTTTATCTTTACTTATGTTATGGGATTAACTGTTTTATACCTTGCTCAGCCACTCTAAGTTGCACCATCATCACAACAGAAAAGCTGTATTTAACTTTCCCTAGGAGTCATACCTAGTACTAAGCACTTCATATTATTTCATTTACCCTTACAGCCACCCTGTGCAACTTTCATTTCCCCCATTCCTAAAAAAGGAAGGAATCAAGATGCAAAACATTTAAGTATCTTTCCCACAAATGCCCTGTTACCCAATGGCACAGTAAGAGTACAGAGCACGGTCTCTGAACTACTATACCATCTGCCTCTATCTTGCAAAGAATAGGAATTAAATAAACTTCCTACATTTTTTGATTGATTCCATAAAGGCTAAGTATTTTTAAAAATCACTTTAATTTATTTGGGCAAGTTTTTAGGACTTCGTCATGGAATCAGCTGAAAACTTTTTTCTGTAGCTAACATGAAATAATGCTTTTCAAAGGCCAATTGCATTAGAATCACAGAGCGTTAGTTAAATTTCAGATTCCAGGCACCTTTCTACTCTTACAGAATCAATTGCCCGAATCTTACACACTTTAAATTTTGTGAAGCTCTGGTTAAAACAAAATGCAGGGTATCTTTTTCTCTATCTATTGTGATGGGAGTTGACCCTTTCCTGGTTACACCCAGCAGTTAGGCTTTCAGGCTTTCTGGTTGCAGGCTATAAAATTGCTGCCTGATACACAAGGTCGCACCTTATAGCCCATGTGATTCAGCCATTTCAATGTAAAGTATCATTGCAAGCATTCTGGCCTCAAATTCTGTGCTCAGATTTTTGAAGTGGTAAGTCTAGTTAAAGCAGAAGCTTCCGGAGGCCACCAGAGATGCCGTGCTCACTGCCTCCTCTGTAAACTTAAGAAAGAGAATGGGTTTGAAGAAAAAAAGCAGAGGATTCACACATTTACCTTCTGACAAATTCTGATGAGAGAAGACAATTTCACTATATCTCCCCCCTCCAATGACTTTTTTCTGGATTAATCCATAACTCTTTAATCAAGAGGGATTTTTTTTTTTGCCATTTAACTTTTCATTTATTCAACATTTATCCAGGACCAGGATACATAAGGCACTGTAGTAAGAATAGAGAATTCAAGGTGAATAAAATATGACCTCTGCCTGGGAGCAGCCAAGCACAGGAACAAGGATACAACACCCTATTAGAAGCCAAGAGAAGGAAAACTTAATGGCAGGTGAAGTCAAGAAAATCTTACAAGACAAGAACATTACAAGTAAAAGAAATAGCATGTGCAAAGGGACTGGGGCATGATATAGTGTGCTTAGATTAAGGAAAGTGCAAGTAGAAGTAAGGACCTACACTTCCTGAAGCAATTTAAAACATGTTCTTTTTATTCCCCAGTGAAACAGAGAACACAGTTTTACTCTCCTGTATGATAGTCCTTATAACTCCTTTAGATTCCTCTTTTTTTCTTATTTTTTTTAACATATCCCTTTTTGCAAATTGCTTTTCAGATTTTCCCTTTCTTTCAAACTAGTTGGCTCAAGACTACACACATTTTATAAGGTTGACAGAATATAAAGACTTCATGGACACATTATGCTCGTTTAAGTTAATGGCCCTACACAATATTGCTGATTTGCAGATATCAAGCAAAGTGAAAGCCTGTTTGAAAGTAAAAAATAAATAAAATAAAATAAAATAAAATAAAATAAAATAAAATAAAATAAAATAATTCAAGTTCTATATCAAGAAAGTGAGATGATTTAGATAATCTCTGAGGCTGTTGCTAATTCTTTAGTTCTGTGATTCTTTTAGGATCAAAGACAATATAATCACCTCTGTTAATCTGTGAGAGCAACAACAACAACAAAAACATGGAAAGCATAAATAGAAAAATCCCCAGAACAATCTTAAAATCAATTTTAATCTATTTCTTACACAACCTTTTACCAAAACCTTTGAGAAGAAAAATTGACAAATTTTTGTTTCATCTCTCTTTCCCTCTTCCTTACCACTACAGGATAGATATATTAATGTTAAGTGAAATGCCAAGAAAATGGTAGCAGAGAGGTGTAGTTGCAGTAAAAGAAATTGGTCCTCTAAATACCAGGCACTGATAATGAATAATCAATAGTAAATTCCTTTCGTGCATCGTATTAGAAGACCTACTGTGTGCTAAGATGGTGATTCACTGTCTTATTGATGTGCATCAAAATTGCCTGGGGAGGGCGCCTGGGTGGCTCAGTTGGTTAAGCGACTGCCTTCGGCTCAGTTCATGATCCCAGAGTCCTGGGATTGAGTCCCACATCGGGCTCCCGGCTCAGCAGGGAGCCTGCTTTTCCCTCTGACCCTCTCCCCTCTCATGCTGTTTCTCTCTCTCTCTCAAATAAATAAATAAATAAAATCTTAAAAAAAAAAATTGCCTGGGGAGCTAGTTAAAAATGCAAATGACCAACCCCCAGAGATCCCATGTAATAAATCTGGGGAAAGAGGGGCTTGAGCATCTATGAGTTTGTCAAGTTCTGTGGGTAATTATATTATAAATCAAAATTTAAGAGCCACTCTGTTAGGGAGGTGTATAATGATCAGTAATAACAGATTCCATAAATTTTAACCAATCAGCACATGTGCAAAATTAGATAAGGACAGAATTTCAATCATCTGATTTTTACAGACTCACCAGACTAGTGAATTGCTTGAGTTTTGTTTTTATTTATTAAGTTTTTACCTAATTATTTAGTTCATCATGATATTTAACCTTCTAACTTTGTTCTGTGGAAATCTATTATGACTTTGGAAAATTTTGCAATGTAGGAAAAAAACCTTCTTTTTTCTTTCGCTTTCTTTCTCTCTAGGTTTGTAGTCCATATTTTCTAAATAGGCCACCCTTTATACAAGAAATGAAAGGGAGGAGTAGGTGCAGGCTTTTAGATACTTCCTGAGCTATAAAAAGAAAACACAGCATCACATCTTCCTTGGGAATCATAATGAATTTTTAAATGGCGCCTAGCCATTGATCAGCTGTCCCAAAGATTTCAGCAGGGACAGAAGCCTGCGTGAGAAGAATCATCTGTATTGATAAGTCCCTTAAGTTCAGCAGGAGAATTGTGATTTTCAGTTTGCACATTACCATGATGTGTATTGAACATCTGAGCAATGAAGTGAATCAAATTGTATATACTCAGCATGCTTGCCACCAGGTATGTCCAATTCCGTAGGGTATATAATTGTGGAGAGTTTAAAATAGAATCCTAGAACAACCCAAATAAACAACTAACTGCCAATTTCCTTAAGCATGGCAAAAGTACATCCCATGGTGATACACTTGAGCTTGTTTCCAAGGGAATGTTCCAATAACCAGTCTACTTTTGCAGAGGTATTAACCACATGTTTTTACTAATATGGAAGTCTGGAATTAAGAATAAAAACAATCTATTTTAAAAAGGAAACATGGTAACTGATGAAGAAAGAGTATTATATTGAATAGGATTGAATGTCTTTTGCCTTTCCATATAAACTTTAGAATCACTTTATCGATATTGACAAAACAGTTCCCTGGAAATTAGATTGGGATTGCATTGAATCTGTACATCAAGTTGGAAAAAGCTGACATCTTAACTATATTGAGTCTTTCAATCCATCGACATGGAATATCTATCCATTCCTTTATACCATCTTTAATTTCTCTCAGCAGTGTTTTTCAGTTTTCCCTATACAGATTCTGTATATATTTTGTTAGATTTATGCCTAAGTGTTTGATTTTTTGACGCTATTATAAATGGCTTTTTATTCCAGTTTTTCATTATGGTATCTAGTTAAGCAATTGATTTTTTTTAAAAGGTTTTTATTTATTTGACAGAGAGATAGAGAGCACAAGTAGGCAGAGTGGCAGTCAGAGGGAGAGAGAGAAGCAGGCTTCCCGCTGAGCAGGGAACCCGACGCGGGGCTCGATCCCAGGACCCTGGGATCATGACCCGAGCTGAAGGCAGCTGCTTAACCAACTGAGCCACCCAGGCACCCCAGCAATTGATTTTTTATATTGACCTTATACCTGCTACTCACCAACCTCTAGTAGGCTTAGCTTTAGTAGGTTATTTTGAAGATTCATTGGCATTTTCTACATAGACAATCATTGCATCTGTAAATAAAAGTGGTTTTCTTTCTTTCTATCTATTCTGTATACCTTTTGTTTCTTTTTCTTGTCTTGTTGCCCTAGCTAGGACTTCCAGTATAATGTCAAATAGAAGTGGTGAGAGAGGAAATCATTGCCTATGTACTTTTAATGTTATGAGTGACATTGTTTCAATTCTGATGTATTATTTTATGCTATAATTGATACGTGCATCACGTTCTATTTACAATAAATATAACAAAATTTTCTTTTATTATTTCATTTGGTTTTTGGAAAATCTTCTGGTAAGTCTAGTAATTATCTTTTTATCTATTATAGTGCCCTTAATTCTAATTTTTCTTAAAAAATCTTTCACTATCTAGTCTGTCAGGTTTTTGTTTTGTTTTATTTTGTTTTTTTAGGTAAGCTCCATGGCCAGCTTGGAACCCAATGCTGGGCTTGGGACTCACAACCCTGAGATCAAGACCTGAGCTGAGATCAAGAGTTGGACACTTAACTGACCGAGCCACCCATGTGCCCCTAGTCTGTCAGTTTTATATGGTAGTCACTGACACTCACATATGCAATAGTGAATTACCTTTTTCAGATTTTGTACTTCTTTCTCTCACCTTCCATTTTTAATGGAATTCTTTCTATGTAGAATGCTGATGTTTAAATATTATCCTCTCATCCATTACCCTACTCTTGTGGTAGTCTGTGATTTTCAATCAAATATATGAAATCATTATAAATTCATTTACCAAGGAATCCACAGTATGTCTTGGTTACATGAACTCATCCTGTAGTAGATTCCTCACAAATGACTCACCCATACAATAGACCCTAGGTTCTTGCATGGTTGAAACTGTTTTTCTATAGTCTTGAAATTTTAAAGACAACTTGGCTGAATATAAAAACCTTGCTTAACTTGTCTCTCTCTTTTTTAAAAAAGATTTTATTTATTTATTTGAGAGAGAGAGAGAGAGCACACAAGCAGGAAGAGCAACAGAGGGAGAGGGAAAAGTAGGCTCTCCACTGAGCAGGGAGCCCAAGGCAGGGCTCGATCCCAGGACCCTGGGATCAGGACCGGAGCCGAAGGCAGATGCTGAATGGACTGAGCCACCCAGGCGCCCCTTAACTTGTCTCTTATTGAACATTTTGGAAAGTGTTGCTTCCCTGATGCTTTCTGTTGTATATTGCTCTTGAGAGGCTGATGTTAGACTAACATTATAATTTCATTATTTTGTTTGGAGGAACTGATGATTTTTTCCCCCTTAAAGTAGATAGTTTTCCTAGCATATTTCTCCAAATCTTTCTTTTTGGACCATTTTCCCAGGTACAAGGTAAGCCCTTTCAAAATGTAGATTTAAGCTATTTTTTATTTCTGTATAGTTTTCTTGGCTTACAGATTCCAATGTTCATTTCTGTTCTGTTTCTTTTTATTTTGCAGTGACTTTAATCATATTAAGGGCAGAATTGTTTTCCTTGCCTGCATGGCATTTCATCCACTTTCCTCTTGAACTTCTTACTCTTAAAAAAAAAAATCCCAAATGTACCCCTTTGGTTTTTTTTCCTGCCTTTCTTCGAAGTCTCTCATTAAATTTTTATTCCAGTCTATATTCCCCTGGTAGCTTCTAATTTCTTCTTTGTTTCCTGGTTCCTTTTTTTCTCCAACTTCTTTTCTGAGTTAGACATTCATTGAATTTTTTCCTGTGTTGTCTCCTTTTTCGTCACTTTTTTAACTTTCTGGTTTAATGTGTCTCTAGAATTATAACTAAATGCTTGTTTAAGACTATTTAATAAAATTTAGCATGTTTGACTCAGTGTTCTTCTGCTTCCTTACTGAATTTTGGAAAAATATTTATCACAGGAAATATTTTAATTTGAATTTTCTGTTTACTCTTTGGGCTACTTTTGTGTTGATTTTGGTTGATTTTATTTTTTGATCCTTGGCATTTTGTTGATAATCTCCTAGCTCAAGAATGCCCTTTTCTACCAGTATGGTAAAGTGAATTCTTAAAAATTGTTTATGGGGTACCTGGGTGGCTCATTTGGTTAAGCGTCTGCCTTAGGCTCAGGTCATGATCCCAGGGTCCCGGATTGAGTCCTGCAGAGTCCCGCATTGGACTCCCTGCTTGGAGGGGAGCCTGCTTCTCCCTCTGCCTCTGTCTCTCTCTCTGTCTCTCATGAGTAAATAAATAAAATCTTAAAAAAAAATGGTTGTGTCATTTATAGTAGTGATGGTGTCAGGAAGAAGGGATGAATGGTGTCTCACTTTTATCTTTCGTTTCTGTAGGATCCTTAGCTTTCAATTCTCCCTCTCCTTTCTTTTTCTTTCTCTATTTCATAGATCTTCCCCTAATAGGCAATTCTTCCCGAAGGCTAATTCCTCTATTTCTGCCTACTTTCAAGCCCCATTCTTGTAGCTGATGCTGGTAACTACCAATTTCTTGACTGGTTTCTAGTATTTTGGTACATACTGTTGTAATTTCTTTCTGGAAGTCATTTATCTATCTTTTAGCCATATATTTTGTTCTACTCTTCTTTTTCACAGACTCTCTAAAGTTCTCCTTCCTTCACTCTTTATACCTGTAGACTTTCACCAGCCATGAAAGCTTGTTGGAATTTAGTGTTTATTTCTCTGTTTATAAGAATTAGAAGTTTTTGGCATTTGTGTCCCCTAGTAATGTCTAAACTATGGCCGATTATAATTTTATTTTTTTTGTTTATGTCATTTTATTTGTCATTGTTGATCTTGTGGTTTTTTCAGAAGGTTGTAGGAAGATATTCAGATTCAAGGAGTCACCATTATTCTTCATACCTGGACACTTTCCTAGGTTATAAGTAAAAAAGGTCAGTTTTAGAAGCTGAGTGGAGACACTACTGTAGGACTGTAAGAGTGGAATTAAGGATGGGGCAGTAATTGTTCCAGTTAGAGAAGTGACTCACAACCAAGAAATGGCAGTTGTGAGGATAAATTCGGATTGCACTCAAGATGATAAGGACTAATTATCAATTTCTTAAATAAATTGGGTCTTACATAAAAGAATTGCTGCATATGGACTAAATTTTCAATTCATTAATAGCAAAATAATCAGTTTTTGGAATAAGATAGCCTCCTACTAATGCACAATAAGGATTCCATTTCTCACTGACCTTCAGGGAGATTCTAAAGGAAGCACTATTGAAAAGGGTTGTAATACCATAATGTCATCATCACTTGATTAATTATGCCAAATTTCACTTGATATTCTCACTTTTAACAGATTTGTTTTGATTCAATTAATTTGGTTTAATTGAATTAATTTTTGTTTATAATTCAATGATTATAGCACTTAAAGACATAAGGCATGATGGAGCTTTGCTACAGTAAAAGTAAGCTGATTTGGATTGAAAAGGAATTAATATAAACGGCTACCAATATGAACCACTTGGAGAAATAAAACAACCTACTAGAGTTATTGTGAGGATTACAAAATTAATAAGCATAAAATGCTTGGAGTAGTATCTAGCACATTGTAACTACCTAATAAATATTAGCTATTGTTGGGACATAAGCTGTACTAACCTTGATTTTTGTTTACACAGCTCTTCTTTTGGACACAGGTAATAACACAAGTGGGGTAAAAATTATTTTTATAGGTCACTTCTTTCTTGTGGTCAATAACACCAAAAATATTTCCTGAAACCTCTCCATATTTAGAATCTAACTTCTAAAAAAGAGAGAGACGTTTCTTGAAGCATTCGTGCTTTTTTTTAGAAATAGTGAACCTATTATGAACATAGATTATGAGAATGAAATAATGTAAGTATTTACTACAAAACAGAAACACACAAATTCTTCTAAATCTTATGCCATTTCATAGTTCTTTACTTGAATTTTATAGTGGTATGTTCCTTAGCCCATTGAATTAATTATTGAGACCTTCTTTGTTCTTTGATATAATCATAAATACAAAAAGATTTTCTTGAGTAAATATTCAACTTAATAGTTACATTTTCATGGCTACTTAAATCATTCAATCCTGTATCTTTGCCATTTATACCCTGTCAGGACTTAGTGCTTTGTTAAAAGCTCCTGTGTGGTACACCCACACCTACCCACAGACATACACACACACACACACACACACACACACACACCACTCTTGGAAGGGGCAAAGTGCAATAGTAATCTGAATCTTGGGCTATAATGTGTTTAATGAGATTGACTCAGTGATTCTGATAATATCACCAGAAGATGTGAAAAAAAGTAGGACAGAAGCTTGGGCACTAGATTTTTTTCTCCTACCTCTTACTTCCTGCTTAGTAAGCCAAAAGGAATAAATGAGCCGAGATGCCTGTTAAAGGATGTTGAGTAGAATAGAAACTGAAATAACCAGAGGAGATAAAATCAATGGACAAAATTAGAAACTTTGAACTCTGAGAGACCTCAGAAGTTTAACATGAAAGCCCTTTGGGCCAAATCTGACTCCAATATGCTCCAGTTAGAGATACACATATCATATAAGTTCCTACTTGAAAAGAGCTATTACCTTTTAAATGTCTTGGGAGAATATGTTTGGAAACAGGTAGAAGTAAGGAATAAGTAAGAGTAAGATAAACAAGGAAGACAATTCTATGGTCCAGAGTCTGGATTGGGACCCCATCTCTATTTCTGTCTAGAGTAGGATGCTGGCTACTGGGAGGCAATGCCCTGTTCTTTAGGTTACATAAGTGTGTGTGTGTAAACCCTTGAGGGAGCATCAAGGACTAAAAACATTTTTTTTTGGTCCTTAAAATCTTGGGTGAGCTTGTAATACTCATAAAGAAATTAAAAGAATACCACCTCCACTTTCTACCTCCATGAAACCCCAAGAAACTAATCCATGAATATCCAAATCTGCTTCCTTTGCTGGCAGGAGAAAGCAAGAAGTTGTTATCAGACAGAGATGCGTACAGCAGACTACATATGGAGGCTCATTTCCATTACTTGCTTTGCTGGCCCTAGTTCACACATTTCTAGGTGCTTCCTGACATCTATGAGTGCTACTGAGCTTAATGAAAGGGGATAAATGGTAATAAATATTAAAAAGAAGTTAGAAATTATGTGTGATATTATGAGTTAAAGGCTTTGGTACTTACTGCTTGGTGGGTGATGGGGTGCTAAATATGCGGAAGTTCAGATCATCATCCTATGCAACATACAAATAAAAGAAAACCTTGTAATGGAAAACAAAACTTAATAGATCATGTATTTGGCAAACAAACCAGATTTGTGACAAAAATACGAATATACAAATGCATGTTCAGTAAAACCTTGTTATAATGTTACCATAAGAAATTATTAGCTGAATTTCAAATCCCATTTTTAAAAATGTACTATGAGATCTATTTTGACTCAAGGGATTTTTAACTATAGAACATACAGTCAGTTCCTTATGGGACAAGATAGCTCACATCACAAGGTTGATTTAAGCCTTGAGTTTGGAGGTAAAGCACATAGGAACATTGCTGAATGTCCTCAATCACCGCTTCCTTGCACTTTGGGGGAAAAAATCAGAAGAGGAGGTGGATGGAAACAGATGCTACTTAAGTAGAATTCCACTTGGGTTATTTTAAGATGTAAATCCTCTTCAATCTGAATTTATGATTAATTTTCTATTCATGCGGTGTGATATTGTTGTAGTTGAGAAACAGAAGTTTGGCCAACAAATGTTCAGAATAAACTATATATTCTTTTTGAATATGCCATTAGTTAAATGGCTGTTGATAAATTGCCCAACTTTGCTAAGCCCCACTTTCCTTCATTTAAGTTCCTGCTTCAATTCCTTACTGTAGCATCCCAAGATTCAAAATGTACCTACTATACATTTGAAGTTTCATTGAAACACTTTGTTTAAAGTCTTAGTAATAAAAAGTAAAATGTGAAGGGCAAAGTTATTCCAACTACCGTAAAAATAATCACTGAGTTAATTAATTAGGACACATAATCACATGTTGAGAAAAATGATTTGCTTTCATTAGGAGTATTAGGAGGTCATAGAGGTAACTAAGTTTGAGTCACTAACACAAAATAATAGTTTTGCAAAGGTCAGTGAAGTTCAAATATGAAAATAGAAATCTCAACATGTTTTTATAAAGGTAAAGAGAAGGTGGTCAGTTCTACATAAGTATGTAGACAATAGGAAAAAAGACCAATTTAAAGGTTACGTGATAAAAAATATTAAAAAACTAAAACTATGAAAAAAGTGTGAAAACAGTGTGAAAGTGTAAAAGGTCTACAATATTGAACCTATTTATTAAGTCTTGAATATATTTATGCACTGACAAGATTCTTGAGAAATATATATACTGTATAACAGAAATACTGTAGATGCACCAGATGGGAAAAAGCTCAAAAACAAAATCAGCTGAGTGGAATCAGACCTATCTGACTATGAGCCAATGAAAGGTCTGTCCTGGTAGATGGCTATAGAAATAGAGGCACACTTGGATTCGGGGCCCCAAGAGGTTGCAGATATATCTGGACCTGGCTATTGGATGTATGATGTCCTATAATTAAAAGGATGCCGAAAGAGTGAGAGATTACAGTTAATTTGGACCAGGTGAGGTAAAAGAAAATGATTTCATTTGAGATGTTTAGATTTTAAGTTTGGGGTACGAAACAAGTGAGACTGTATGAAAAGTATTTGGAAATTCAACAGGTAAGCCTCTTAAGTGTGTTTACATACACTGGACTTAATGATACAAGCTCTTTTTTTTTTTAAGATTTTGTTATTTAGGGCGCCTGGGTGGCTCAGTTGGTGAAGCGACTGCCTTCGGCTCAGGTCATGATCCTGGAGTCCCGGGATCGAGTCCCACATCGGGCTCCCTGCTCGGCAGCGAGTCTGCTTCTCCCTCTGACCCTCCCCCCTCTCATGCTCTCTCTATCTCATTTTCTCTCTCAAATAAATAAATTTAAAAAAAATCAAAAAAAAAAAGATTTTGTTATTTATCTTAGAGCAGATGCTGGAGGAGTAGAGGGAGAGGGAGAGAGAATTTCAGGTTCTGTGCTCAGCACAGAGCTCGACATGGACCGCATCTCAGGACCCTGAGATCATGACCTGAGCAGAAACCGAGAGTCCGAGGCCTAACAGACTGCGCCGCTCAGGCGCCCCGATGATACAAGTTCTTTATAAAGCAAAACAAAATGTTTTCTCAGCAATTGGTGTCAGCTCTTAATTTGGCATGTTCAAATTGTGCAGCTACTTTGTATCAGGAGCCCTGCATTCTCTAGGCACAATATGAAACATTCAATTTAACTTTTTCACCATTCCATAGGCTGTTCTTCCTGCTTGGAATGCTCTTTCTTTTGCATCCCCCTTTTCAAAACAACAACAAATTGTATAGATAAAGCATGAATTTCAGTGTACAAATTCATGTCTTTAAGAACTATATTTTATTTCTATAATTCTACTTAATTTTTATTTCAAGCCCCTATTTCAAAACCTATATGACATTTACTTTCAGGGTCCCACTCCCTAACCTGGAACTGTGTGTCAATTGTTGGAGTTAATACACAGTACAAAGGCATAAGGGAGGGGGTAGGGTTGATAATCTAGTTATTGCCTGAAAGAACTCATACATCTGAATCATATGATAAAACTAAACTTAAGAAAAATGCATATTAAACAGGTTACAGTAAAAACATATTTTTACTCCAAGTGTTGTTTCACAGCTGGTAACAGAGAAGAGAGGAGTACTAAACTTAGCTACATTGGCACAGAAATAAAAATGCAGCCTATAGACCAAAATAGATCCAACCAGAGAACTTTGTGTATATTTTTCTGATGTTGGAAATAGGTGCTATTTCAATTTACATTGTCCAATATGCATTTCAGAAATTTGAGTCGCCCTGTTTCCACCACTCTACATTTTCATTGATTCTCTTCTCACCCTTAAGCTGAATGCATTTAATGTTTGCCACATTAGTTTCTGTGTATATTTGTATTAATTTATGTGACAATATATATGTACATGAGATACATATACATATATATGAGAAATTTGATCCATCTCTCTCTATATATATATATGTATATATATTATCATAGACATCTATTCCAAAGATGAGTGAAAGCTGTACATTCTGCAAAGACAGATGAGACACAGTAGAATCAATGAAATTTGAGCTCTGTATTTAGCTAAGATTCATTTAATTTTCTCAAGATGACATATAAGCTAAAACATTCCAAATTTTTGATGAATGACAATTACACACATTTTCTTTTATAAATTATAGCTGACAATATTTGCTTCTTTAAATCATGAATACAAATACCGCAAATGTTCATATAGAGTAACAAATACACCATTGTTGCTTCCTATGTTTTTGTAATTTTTCCCCTTGAATTCTGATAGAAAACTTGGTTTTATCTAAAAACCCAGACCATGAGAGTCCTCCTCCCATTTTATGGCACCATACAAAGATAAAATATTGCATGAAGATTCTTTTTTTTTTAAAGATTTTATTTATTTATTTGACAGAGAGAGACACAGCGAGAGAGGAAACATAAGCAGGGAGAGTGGGAGAGGGAGAAGCAGGCGCCCCGCGGAGCAGGGAGCCCGATGCGGGGCTCGATCCCAGGACCCTGGGATCATGACCTGAGCCGAAGGCAGATGCTTAACGACTGAGCCACCCAGGCGCCCCTTTCATGAAGATTCTTATATTGTTCTAATAGATTCTAAAGTGCATTCAGAATTAAATATTAAAGTATCACTATTTATTTATATTATGTATTTAATATGTGCATTTTAACGATATTTTATTATAATTGTCAACATCAGAAAATAACAGCAGAAAAATAACCTTTTCCTGATTAAGGCACAATTTTCACAAGTGAATTAGTATTGGGAATGGAGTTTTGAAAAGAGAAGAATATGTGGCAACGAAGATTTGAGAAGATTACTTCAGCAATGATATATAAAATGTTTCAGAATGTAGGGATATTGGTGGCATACCTATTACTAAAATAATATAGTTTAAGTGCAAGGTCACAATATACTAAGCGCAGTTAATTGTGACGGAACATAAAGCAAAGGGGAGTCGTGAAAATCTGGACAACTGACTAAGATGGAATAAGAACAAAATAAGACAATCGTTCATTAGTCCTTCAACAGTGACATGTTTCTTACATGAAGGACGTTGATAACAATGTTGAAGCACTGAGATAAAAACAGAAAGTTAATAAAAGAGGGAGAAAAGTAGACCAATCTTACTTATGAACATAGGATAAAATATTATAAACTGACTCCAACAGTGTACTAACAGACTTGGTATTGTAACCAGATAGGATTTGTCCTAAAAATACAAAAACAACTAAACATTAGGGAATATACTTGTTCCAAAGAGAAAACCAGCATAAGGGATTTGACAGATACTAAAAAATGGTAAGTCAGGGGCGCCTGGGTGACAGTGGGTTAAACTTCCAACTCTAGATTTCAGCTCAGGTCATGATATCAAGTTTGTGAGATGAAGTCCCGCATTGGGCTCTGGGCTGGGCATAGAGCCTGCTAGAGATTCTCTCTCTCCCTCTCCCTCTGCCCCTCCCACACACACCCACCGCAATCACGCAGGAGTGTGTTCTCACTCTCTTAAAAAAAAAAAAAAAGTAAGTCAGAAATAGGAGGAAACTTTAACTTGATACAGTGGTATCTTCTTGAAAGATAGAGGGCCCCATGTACTACATTGTAAAAGCAAAAGGATACTATCACCATTATATATTCAATATATATGAGGGGTTATAGCTAACCCCATAAGATAACAAAAAGATAATTATTAGAACTGAGGAGAGACCCCTCCCACCAAAGATAAAATTTACTGCACTAGAGAAAGTAGCAAGAATGGTAGACATTGGCAAGATCTGCTGAGATAGGACCCTATGCCTCCCCCTTGTACTGACCAGAGGTGATTAACAAAACTCCTAGATAAGGTTAGAGACCTGCCAGTAGGAAATGCCTAAGTCCCATCTCCTGCCTTAGGTCCTGAGCAGAGGCACGTGCCCTTGAATTTCTCCATGTTACCATGGCACAGGAGACTAATAGAAATGGCTACCTGAGGGTGCCTTGGCAAAGAGACCTATTCCAATCTCAGAGACCTTATAAAGGTGTAGAAACGGGCATGAATAGCAATGAAAGCCATCAGTCCTGAGTATGACCTCATACCTAATGTCAGCATGATCATCTCAGCAGATACTACCTGGAGAGGTGGTGACAAGGACCAGAGTCCCCCTGCTGATGTTATTATGTTATGTAAGCCCTTGAAACTTAAAGCTACCTCTGAATAAACTGCAGGATGCCTGATTTGACTGTGTTTACCAAAAATTGGAAAAAAAATAAATTCCCCAATACTGAAGAAAATGGGGATGTATTTGGAGTTCAGATATAAAAAAGTAAACATTATTTTCTCCACATCGAAGTTTATGACACATTTTATAGATTTATACATACTACTTATATTAGTTCTTATCTTTCAAAATAAATTTGTATATAGAACATTCATCTATCTAGATGTATAACTACACACACACACACACACACACACGAATAGAAATATCTGGAACTATTTATTAACTCTGGGAGAAATAAGGAATTACTGAGACAGGCAGTATGTGAAGAACCTAGAGCTTTTTGCTATATTTATTTTTATCATTGGGATATAAGAATGAATATTCATGTTTGACTTGTTTAAAAATAAATTTAAAATAGCCACCATCTCAAATGTATAATTTATAATACATTGCTCTCTAAGGTTAAGTAAATTTTATGATTAAAAAATAATGAACAGATAAGATATTTTTCATTGAATGTTAGGCACTTATGGGTTGTAGGTTTTCCAAGTGCACTTTACAGTAATCATGGATGTTTCTCACTGTAACAGACATAATAGCTTTGAGAATGACCTTTATTTGTGTTAGCAGACAGAGTTCCATTTTTCATGTATTTGATTCAGAGTAAGACTTAAAGCAGTATTTCTCAAACTTTAATGTTTGAGAATGGTGGTCTTTAAAATAATGTAGATTCTGATTAAATATATGTGGAGTGAAGCTTGAGAATCTTCATTTTTGACAAGCTCCCAGACGATGCCATTGCTGCTAAGAACTCCTAAAAACTACAAAATACTCTAAATATAAACATTTAATTTTAATTAGTTAATTAAAAATTAACACACACTAATAGATATATATTTACAGGTAGATTAAGTTTGTTAGTTTCTTTTTTTTTTTAAGGATTTTTTTACTTATTTGAGAGAGAGAGAATAAGAGAGAGAGAGCACAAGCCAGGGTGGCGGCGGTGGTGGGGGGCAAAGAGGGAGAAGCAGACCCCCTGCTGAGCAAGGACCCCGATGCGGGACTCGATCCTGGGACTCCGGGATCATGACCTGAGCCGAAGGCAGTCGCTTAACCGACTGAGCCACCCAGGTGCCTCAAGTTTGTTAGTTTTATTGGGATATTTTCTCTAGTGTTGTAACATCTAAATGGCCATGGAATCATATTTGTATCAAAGATCATTTGGCTGTCGTGGTAGCTGTCATTCAAGGTCCGTTAGCTGCAAGCAAGTGAAGCAGAAAGGGAATCATCTGGAAAGGAGTAAAATAGCTCATAGAATGTAAGGAAAACCAAATGATTGAATCATTGGGTCTGGAAATGCCAGGTCCAAGGCAGCTCTCAGCATCTGGGAGGAAGGGAACTGACCATTTCTTCAGGGTGCTATCATGGTCAGTGTTTTTGACATTGTTCATACTTCCAATTCCAAGCAGAGTGCACCTAATCAATTGGATCCCCAAAGCAAATTTAGGGTGTTGTTAGCACAAGAAAATGGAATAGAAAATGGGTGTCGAAGCAACAGATGCCTATGATGTCATGATACACAGAGTCATCAAACTCCTGGGTGACCGGAAAGACAACTAGATCTGAGGGCTGCAAGTCATTTCATAAATGCTGTAAGCGATGTGCTTGTGTGTGTGTTTTCTGAAATAATTATGGGAACATCCTTGTTTCTTTACAATAGTTGGATAGATTTTTAAATGCATATTTTCCCCCACATTTCATCATCTCCAAAATCAGGAGGTATTGTGCAGCCTATGACATGTTAGCATTGCACATAGCTTGACTGGAAGCAGCAGTTCTGTTAGTGACACCAAATGTGGTGATACTTCTTAAAATTGATGACATCTCATATTAAATAAGATATGGTGGTAATGTTGCAAGGATTAAATGAAATAATGTATGTAACATACAAAGTTGGCATATAGAAAGTGCTTTATAAATACCAGTTATTGCCATGATAGTATTGTTAATGATCATTCATTTGTTGGTAATGATTAACAAGTTATCCAGTTCCAGTGCACAAATGCAGGTGATTAAGAAAATCTTACCAGTATCATTTCAAGTATCATCCCTAGTGAAATTTTGCAGCCCAAATTCAAGGAATTTGACTTATTCTGACTTATTCAATAATACACATTGTCTCTTTTGGGACAGAGATTGTAAAAGGTAACTGGCAATGGAGAATTGTGAGACAGAAAACAAATATCCACATAGCCTGTTTTGAGACAGGCTGGGGATTCAAATATATGGCTATATTTTCTTATTAGAATCAAGGTTTAAAGGTTTCCAGACTTAAAATTGGGAACTACAAAAAAATTATTTTTAAAAGAAACAATTATGTTAGTAGTTTACAGTATCCTAAAGACTCTATGAAGAACAGATGTTGACCCTTCGTGGGTTCTTTGTCCATAGTGGGTCTAGGGGCAAATTTCCTAGCATCCAAGCAAAGAAGTGGGTACTCTTTCATTTATAAACAGGTTTGAAATGACAATTAGAAATTTAGTTATATGTAACTCCTATAAAAATGAATGCCATGTATATAAAAATAGACAATAAAGTCAGATTATAATATTTCAGTTATTTGCACTTTATTTACACTTTCTGTCACAAGTAGCAAGGTACTAACTGTAATGAACTGAACAGTTAAAAACATACTTTTGACAAAATTATGTGCAAACTTAATATTTATAAAGGTTCTCGTTCTTCTCTAGCAACTTGCACTATATATTTATATAAGGCATCTATTAATAAGGATCCATAGTTTCTTTCTTTTATTTCTGGCTAATTTTAATTTCGGACTCCTAGTTTTTCTCTATGTAACTTTTAGTTTAGTTTCTCTAGTCCCCATTGTACTAACTGTGAAGTGAAAAATGTCTGTAAACAAACTGCAATGCATCAGAATAAGTAATAATTTAATGCTGCCTTATTGGGTAAACTTTATATACAATGAAAGTTTTTTTCTCTTGCAATATGCATAAATATCCTGTAGCTAATGATAAATTTCAAAAATTGCTTGAGCAAGATTGATCCTAAGAATTTATTTAATATGCTATTCTTTTTATAGAAAATATATTAATTATGAGCATAGATTTAATATAAACTATTGATAACATGACACATGAATACATACATGAAGACCAAAGTATGTATTTATGCAACTAATTTACATATGTTGGTAACTGCAAAACAACTTGAGAGAGTCAATGAAATATACAGAAATAGCAATCGAATCTTATATAAAAATTGCCATATTAAAAATGTGATACAATGAAGTATAAACTGTTGAGCTAGGTTAAAAGAGCACTTAAAACATATTAGCACTATCTTGAAAGAGGATTTTATAGTTTCTTTTTTCTTTTGCTGTGTAATTACAATCTGCATTTGAAAGGAGACTACAGATTCAAACAAAAATCCATTTCTTAGCTAAAAATGAGCATTTTTAATGGAGAATAACATATGGTTTTACCTTTATAAATAATTCTTACAACTACCAAGTTTTGAAAGATAATTTTTTTTTTGCAAAAAAAAAAAAATGCATGCAAACTATCAGCAAACCACAAGCGAAAACCTTGCAAACCAGATGGGCTTACCTAATCCTTTGGTTCTTTAATTAAGCCAAGACCCAAAGTCATTACCAGTTTGATTTAGATGCTTTAAATACTTAACAGTAGAATTTTGCATGAAATCCTAGAATATTGAAGATAAAAAAAAATATATGATATTCAACGAGCGCTGTGAGCATAATTTAGAGGTGCCTGCATTTTTACCGTTGTGATTTGGGAAGTTTGTGAAATGTGAAGTATGCAGTCAGTATAAAGAAAATGCAGTTTGGCTGTGTTTTGTAAGGATGTAGTTCACAGATTAAAAGTCAATAATATTGCAGTGTTGTCAAGATCCATTTCTAATTAACAATAATCAGGGAACAAATTAAGCATTTATACTGATTTGAACATGAGAACACTGTATCTGTTACATGGTACCCAGAGAAATTCGAGCCTGGGTTGGTTTTCATCTTAATGAGTTTTGACTCATGTACACCTGTTTCTCATTACCCAGTAAGAGAATTATAGCAATTCTGAAAGACAGAAAGAAAAAAAAAATCAACTTTGTTGCAAACTAAAAGGAAGACTGCAACTCTCCAAGAGCTTTGCAGACTATCTCACAATTGTAATGGAGAAAGCATCAGTTTAGAATGTTTCCACTTGTTAATGCAAATATGAAATAAACCGTTAAAAGTCATGCTTGAGAGCATTTCAAGTATTAAAAATATCCTGTCAATAAAAATAAAATGATTTAAAAATTTTTTTGCAGCACAAAAAAGAGTAATAGAATCCAACAGCAATTTTTTTCCCAAGAACCATTCTGGCAACTTTATAGGAGTCTTGGCATATATATATTCAGTTATCTAAGTTAAATTCCACATTGAACATTTTTTTCCCAATACATGCAATTGAGAAAGTTACATTAAAATAACCTAAATCAGTTTTTCAGCCAGGCAGGTAAATGCAAATCCTCTATTTTCTCATGAATCTTAATATAATTCTTTAAAGTATTATTTACTGAATTCCTATTATGTGCCAGCCACTGTTACAAGTACTCAACAGGCATTATCTCATTTATTCACAATAATTCTGTAAGGTAACTACAATTATGTGCATTTTACAAATGAGAAAAATAAAACTTAAAAAATATTAACTAACTTGGCAAGGTCTGGGCTATTAAGCAACACACCTGGGATAGTAGCATCCACAGTAAGAATGGTAAGAACCTACATTCTTTTTTTTTTTTTAAGATTTTATTTATTTATTTGAGAGAGAGAGAATGAGAGAGAGCACATGAGAGGAGGGAGGGTCAGAGGGAGAAGCAGACTCCCTGCCGAGCAGGGAGCCCGATGCGGGACTCGATCCTGTGACTCCAGGATCATGACCTGAGCTGAAGGCAGTTGCTTAACCAACTGAGCCACCCAGGCGCCCCAAGAACCTACATTCTTAACAACTGTACCTGTCTATAACATTTATCCAATTGCAGATCATTTAGATATTTAAAGAACACATTCCAAAATTTTATTACTGGTAGAAAATAGGCCAGAGTTCTACTCATGGCTTTTCAAATGATTTTGTTGATTAGTTGTTGTTCTTCTTCAACAAAAGTCATTTTTATTGTCAGAACTATTAAAAGGAGCAAGAAGATCTGCTTTGCCTACTTTTCAGAGTTGTTATCAGAAATGAAGGAGTTAATGCATGTGAGAACACATTAAGTGTAAAGTGTTATGAAAATATATTGTAATTTCACATATTTTTTATTTTTATTTTTTTATTTTTTTATTATGTTATGTTAAGCACCATACATTACATCATTAGTTTTTGATGTAGTGTTCCATGATTCATTGTTTGCGTATAACACCCAGTGCTCCATGCAGAACGTGCCCTCTTTCTTTAATACCCATCACCAGGCTAGCCCATCCCCCCACCCCCCTCCCCTCTAGAACCCTCAGTTTGTTTCTCAGAGTCCATCGTCTCTTATGGTTCGTCTCCCCCTCTGATTTCCCCCCCTTCATTCTTCCCCTCCTGCTATCTTCTTCTTCTTTTTTTTTTTTAACATATAATGTATTATTTGTTTCAGATATTAAGTGCTTCTATGTCATTGAAAGTAGTTATTGGTTTAAATTCTTCATGACTTAAGAGCTTCATGAAGAGAAATTCCTGCCTGTTTCAGGAGACAAACTATAATGCAGACAGATCATTATACTGCACACCAAACCCAGGGGACTTCCTTGAAATCCTAGGGCTTTTCAAAATTCAGAGCAGATGACTGGCTGCGGCAATCTTAAGTGTTCCTGGTGAGGAATGTGGATTCCCAGGGCCTCAGTCTTTCCTGAGTGTGGGCTTTGCAATACTTATATATTCACATTAGATTAGTTGCTTTGTGGCACCTGTTTCTGGGCTCCTTATATGAAAAATTACAGTAACTTAAAAACTGGTATTTCCAGATGCCATCTTCTAGAAGTCACTATCTATACCATTTGGAACCTCTAGGTGACATCCGGGGCAGTTTTTATATCTCAAGCATCTCTTAGAGAAGGATTTGCAAATTCAGATGTCCAAATAACATGAACAACAAACCAAGTATAGGGAATAGGGTGATGTAAGCTTCAGCTCATTGTTGACATTAAGTAATGTGGGCCCACTCTTGCCAGGTCCTCCAATTTAATTTTTAAAATGTTTTTCCAGCCTTATTGAGATATCATTGACATAACAGCATTGTGTAAGTTTAGGTATATACAATGTGACAATTTGATACACATATATATGACAAAAGGTTTACTACAATAACAGTTAACCCATCCTTCACCTCACATAATTACCGTTTTGTTGTTGTTATGGCAAGAATATTAAAGCTCTACCCTCACAGCAACTTTCAGCAATAGAGTTTTGTTAACTGAAGTCACCATGCTGTAACTTAGACCCAGAACTTAATCATTTTATAACTGAAATTTCATACACTTTGACCAACAACTCATTTCCCCAAGACTTTAGCCACTGGTCTAGTCTCCTTTTCTATGAGATTGATGTTTTTAGATTTCATGTGAGGTCATACAGTATTCATCTTTCTCTGTCTGATTTATTTCACTTAGCGTAATGTCCTCAAGGTCCATCCACTTTGTCACAGATGGCAAGGTTTCCTTCTTTTTCATGTCTGAAATGTGTGTGTGTGTACATATATATACACAAGACATTTTCTTCATCCACTCACCCATTAACAGACACTTGTTCAGGTCCTCCAATTTTTAAGAGATGGCAGAAAATGGGTCTTTGAGTGAAACCCTCCTAATTTTTAAATGTTAGAAGCTAACTCAAAATTAAAACAAGGAAATAAGATGGACAAAATAATTCTGCTTATTGGATTCATTTCATAGTCTCCCTGATTCATAATTTCTATATCCACCCTTTATGGTAGTCTTTATATTATCCTATAAAATGTTGTCTCATTATCATTTGGTACTACTAACATCATGTATTTCTCCCCACTGAAGGCAACCTTGAAACACATTTTCAGGAGGGCACAGTTCAGCAGCTATTCCCAGTTATTACTGTCAAAGGAATACTTTATTTCTGGTTCCAGGAGAAGTACCAGATTTTAGGTTCTATACAGGACTCATGCTGCCTTAGGGACAGTCTCCACTGTCCTCCCTCTGCAGCCTGGTTACTACGTGTAGATATGGCTGGAATTTTGCATGTTTAAAGCAGTTGCTTTGCTGGGAAAAGCTTCAATTAAACAGAGTCTAGAGGTGCTCTAGAGTACTCGGTTGTTGCTGTGATGGAGGGTCACGATTGTTTTCATAAGCTTCTGTAACCAAGCTGGAGACTCTCCGACAATCATGTAGACCAAATGTCTGTGCATAGTGGGATCTTCTTGCTAAATTTAGAATGGCACAGGACCAGCTTTTCTATAAACTCCCTGGTGCAATGTGACCTCTCTTACAATAGAAATAATAGTTCATGCCCTTGTTGAAATGATGCTGTGAAGAAGGGGGAAAAGGAGATAAAGCATTTGAAATACATTGGGTTCCTAGATAGAAAACTGTGATGGAAATCTGAAGTATCAGTAGGAAATGATAGAGTAATGTTAAGGAAATTTTCTACCCGTTGTTCCAGCTCTAAGATAACCACTCTAACTTTCAAATCCTATACCTTACAGACTTTTTGTTGATGAATCATCGTGAAAATATTGAGGCAAGTTCTGGTGGAATTTTGATTAACATCTCTGTGTGGGATTTCCCAGGAGGAGCTGGGAGAGGAGCAAAAAAAGAAAACAGAAATCTAGTCTCTTGAACCCATGGTCACCTCTATTAATTTTCTAATTTCCACCTTGGAAGGTCTTTGCAGATTTTAGCATCGTGTCCTTTTGAAGCCCTTTGAAGGAAGCTTGATGCTGTATTAATTGCAAAGATGTCACTGGTGTTGTTGAAGTTTCAAAAATTAGGTCAGCATCCGGCATGCATGCACTATGCTTGATGTTTTTTTTCTGAAGGTTACAATCCCTTAACCAGCTTTGGCAAGGGTCAGTTGTAATGTAGATTAACAATCCAAAACTGGGAAACCATGAGCAGACCTCCACTTTCAAGGAGAGGCTTAAATTGATTTGAAAGATAACAAATTTTGAATATGGCACATTTATTAAAAATTTGTTTAACCCTCAGCAAACACACAACCTGAGTCTATAATTGGAAAAAAAAAAAACACCACCATAATTTCCTTCAAGGATGAGGAAACATGGATATGTACTCACAAAAGAATCCCTAAAAGAAATACCATTTTATCATCAACAGTGAATAGGTTAGAAAAATATTATTTTCAACATAATTTTTCTGGCTTTTCAATTTACTTTAGCAACTTCAAAAAATTTAGATTCCAGTTGATGCAGACATAGCCGAAGGCAATAAAGCAATCTTGCTGCAATCCTTGTGTCTGCCTGTGTATATCTGTGTTTATACTGAGAACACATGGTCGTCAGATTTTAATTCCATTTTGGGAAAAAGACATCAGGTGCCATAAAGATAACTAAAACTTTGAGAGTCAGATGTACCAATTATTAATAGATAAATGTTACTGTTTTTTAAATCTTGAAATTAGATCTCAAAATCTTTACCGTGTAAAATTTCCTTTCAAGGTGTCTTGGAAAAATAGGTATGGACCATTTTAAGTTCTATTTTTGTTAGTGTGTCAGCTCTGTTTATAACTCAAATCTATATTTTAACTCTTAACATAAGAACCAGGGGAGCATGAAACCTAGAATAGATTCTCTAAGGTACTTCTAGGTCACACTAGAATATCAATACTGCACTTCTTGGTTTAGATTCAATTTTTTCCCCTCCCCCAACAGATCTTTAACAGAACCTTTTGTTATTATTATGCAGGCAAAGAAAACAAACACAAACACAGTTTACAGAGATATTTGCTTATATTACATAATATATATACAAACAATAGTATTTCCCACAGTATGTTTGTGGGCATTAGCTCTATCATGAAATGCTATGATAAAAAGAAAATGAGGAATTAAAGCAAATTCACAATGCACACTAACATATTAAAGGCTTGGAGAAGTTTTGCAATGAATCAATCTGCTGTTGTTTTGTTCTCTATTACTTTACAAATTATATGATTATTTTGTGAGTGTGTGTGTGTGTGTGTGTGTGTGTGTGTGTGTAACATGGAATCAATGACCCATGCTTGGGGAAAAACTGAAGGCCAAAGAATTCTTTAGGATGAAACAAATATAAGATAAAGATAAAATTGTTTCCTAAAGTTTTTTTAAAATTTTTTATTGTTATGTTAATCACCATACATGACATCATTAGTTTTTGATGTAGTGTTCCATGATTCATTGTTTGTGCATAACACCGAGTGCTCCATGCAGAACGTGCCCTCTTTAATACCCATCACCAGGCTAACCCATCCTCCCACCCCCCCTCCCCTCTAGAACCCTCAGTTTGTTTTTCAGAGTCCATCGTCTCTCATGGTTCATCTCCCCCTCCGGTTTCCCCCCTTCATTCTTCCCCTCCTATCTTCTTCGTTTTTTTTTTTCTTCCTTAACATATATTGCATATTTGTTTCAGAGTAGGAGTAGAGGTTAAGAATAAACTTCCAAGAGTTTTTTTTTTTTTTTTAATATGGGGAAAAGGATACTACTTTTTAGCATCCATGTATTTATTTATCTAAAAAAGTTCCAAATAAGATTTTTTTTCATTTGTGGGGAATTAAAATACTGAATAAGAGGGGGGTTGGTTGTTAAAAACAAAACAGGCCCCAACTAGAGTCCCTTAGGCTAAGCCCTAGGTCACCACATGGAGATGTAATTATAGTTTTGGCTTTCCCAGAAATGAAATCTTAAACCAGTCACTCAGGAATTATCTGATCAGCACTAGTTAGGTAATTTGCCTGATAGACCCATGTTGTCCCCTAAAAGAAGTGACCTTGCAATAACCAACCCACTTTTCTGCCTAGTATAACTTCCTTGTTCCCACTTCCTTCTGCCAATAAAAGTCTTTCATGTTGTCTGGCTCCTCGGAGCTCCTTTCTTTTTTTTTTTTTTAATTCATGAGAGTCAGAGAGAGAGAGAGAGGCAGAGGAAGAGGGAGAAGCAGGCTCCCCGCCTAGCAGGGAGCCCGATGCGGGACTCAATCCCAGGACCCCGGGATCATGACCTGAGCCGAAGGCAGACGCTTAACCATCTGAGCCACCCAGGTGCCCCCTCGGAGCTCCTTTCAACCGACTAGATTGAATGCTGTCCAATCAAATCAATTTTTGCTCAAATAAACTCTTAAAAATTTTAATGTGCCTCAGTTTATCTTTTAACAAATGGAGTTCCAAGATAAACCCATGTCATGTAAGATCAATTCTTTCTGAGAGGTAAAAGGGTAAAGAAAGCCATGCTTAAAACTTTAAAAGAAAGATCTTTTTAAATAAATGCAAAAAAAAATTTTACATTACACTAAAATAAATAAATAAATAAATAAATAAATAAATAAATATAAGCATTACATATTTTTGAGGGAGAAGGAAAGAAGTAGGGTAAAATAAGAAATAAAGGGAAATATACCAAGATGAGAGATTGAGAGAGATAGAAAATTTAAAGACTAAGAAAGTGTAAGAGAAGGAAGAGAAAATGAACAGGAAGAGGGAGATCTACAGAGGGAGCAGTTTCTATGGTGCTAAAATGTATGTAAGTTACCAAGGTTAAAGCTGAGCATTGTATTCAGTCTGATGGGGGGCTCTCATCAGATTCCTTTGAAATGGTAATTCGCCAGTACAGCTTTGTCTGCAGCCCTTCCCTTGCTCTTTGTCCTTCATTCCCAGAGAAAATCTCTCAATGAGGCTCACCCAAAAAGCTCAGTAGGAGAAAAAGTATGAGGAAACATGGATATGTACTCACAAAAGAATCCCTAAAAGAAATACTATTTTATCATCAACAGTGAATAGGTTAGAAAAATATTATTTTCAACATAATTTAGATTCCAGTTGATGCAGACATAGCCGAAGGCAATGAAGCAATCTTGCTACAATCCTTGTGTCTGCCTGTGTATATCTGTGTTTATACTGTGTGTTAAAATCTGACACATGGTCGTCAGATTTTAATTCCATTTTGGGAAAAAGACATCAGGTGCCATAAAGATAACTAAAACTTTGAGAGTCAGATGTAGCAATTATTAATAGATAAATGTTACTGTTTTTTAAATCTTGAAATTAGATCTCAAAATCTTTACCGTGTAAAATTTCCTTTCAAGGTGTCTTGGAAAAATAGGTATGGACCATTTTAAGGTCCATTTAGTGAGGAAATCAAGTTAAGGATGAGAGTCTTATTTTGAGAAAATTTGAGAATGAAAAATAAAACAGAAAAGGATGAATATTGAAAAGTAGAAATAAAGGAAACCAGAATAGGAATGGGTTGGAGGAATGGGTTTTAAGTAAGAGGCCCTACCCCTCCTACCCACGATAATGTCTCTCGCTGCTCACCAGGGCACACTTGGGCTCCTCATTGGCAAAGCAGTGTGACAGTGTTTGAAATTCAGGTAGTGTCACTTATTAGATGTGTGATCCTGGGCAAATTTCCTACATTCTTGATACTTCCATTTTTTCAACTTTTAAATAGGGCTTCTGATATCTGCCAATGAGGCTGGTCTCCTCAGTCTAAATTTTGTTTGTTCATCTCCATTCCTCTGACCATAAAGTCCTTACCTCACCCATCCTTAAATTAACATCATGTCACCATAACGGAGCTCACATTTCACCTTTTCCAAACTGCACAGATCATTTTCCTTTTCTTAACACCTGTAGGAGTTAGCTCTGATGTGCATATATCTCAATGTTCTTGACATATGTAATTGCTGTAATCTCCTTTTCCTAGCGGATCTCAAAGTCCTTTAAAGTTGGCTTGGCTATTGTCTGCTTCTTGCAAAATGCAGACAGTGCAAGTAAGGAGTGAAAATACCTGGGAGAGTGTTCTTAAGCCCTGGTTTCATATCAAGGGTGATTGAAGGGAAATAATAAGGACTTGATGACTCATTTTATTCCCTGGTACCCAATTAACTTCAGTGCAAAATGTGCTAAAGTTGAGGAACCTTGGATTTGGTAGAATTCAACTAAAATTCATCTTGGATATATTTTATTTCTTTTAACAAACAAAAATATAAACATAAGAGCTTGGATCCTCCTGCAGCTGACTGAAACAAAAGATATTGTCTGAAAACACTTTCCAGGGATGTATTTTCAGAATGTGTGTCTGCAGGTAGGGCTTTCAAGATACAGTTATTGCTGCACTCAATCAATATTAGAGAATTTCTGTTGCTTCTACAGTTTCATGGCAGCACAAGTAATCACCACCTTTTTTGATTTGCTTTCTATCACCCAAGAACCAAAAATAAATGAACAGACAATAAACAAAAATCTATGGTAGGAAGGTTCACCTTTCATGTTAGTTATCTAAGATCTATTTTTTCATTGCTTCTTCTTACAAAAGAAGAGGTAAAAAAAAAATTCAGAAGTGTTCAATGGCTGGCTGGTGGCAGGATGACTCTATTATACTCTATTTTATAATAGTAAGATTCCCGAAAATATATGCGATTCTGGAATATATACATCAGTTGTGACATCACAAGATCTATTTGAGTGGAAGGAAAAATAAAGTTTAATTTCTCCTTTCTATCTTTTCTATTTTCTCTGTTATGAGAGATGAATTAGAGAAAATGATTAGATCAAGTATAAGACTTACACCCAGGAGATTAAACATGTAATGCCAAGTTTTCCCTGTTTTAGTAGATGTAGACAGTATTAGGAACAAAACCATGATTTTCCTTCTATGCTAACCCAGCATAATTTCTGAGCAAATCCTCTATCCCATTGTCTCTTAAAATTATTTTGATTCTGAACAACCTTCCTTTTTTGTATGTAAGCTGTATTAAAAATATTTTATATGTGTATGTATTTTATGGTCAGAGAATAAAGTTTTATGTGGCAGATTGAACTAAATTTTAGTTGGTTCTAGGTGGAGAGGGATTCCGTGTTGTGGGAAACATTGTTTTGGGTCCTTTATATCTCTGAATCTGATTGGTTTCACAGGAGTACTGAGTGTCTCCTGATCCAGCCAAGGCCAGCAGAACAGTCTTGGCAAGTTGGCCTTCCAGCATGTTGTTTATGATCTCTTAATGACTATCAAAGACAACTGTTCAAACCTGCCGTCCAGTTCTCTTGCTGATGAGGCGAGAAAACTCACAGGCTCCTTGACCATTGGTCCTATTTACATCACATCTACTTTGCTTCTGCAGTCATAAAATATATAGGCTTGCCTGCCTCCAATATGTTTAACATTTCATCCCTGACTCTAATGTCACTGGGATTTCCTAGAACATGTTTGTTCCTGTTATTATGTGTCACGGTTCTCATCCCCGTTGGTGTGAAAAAAAGAACCCAATACCATTGTATATGCTTAAGTTTCCCTGTCTTCCTAACAATAATATTTGTTCAAGAATATTCACAAGTAGCTGAGGACCAGAAATACTACAAGAATTAGTCGTAAGAGAACTTTTCCTTAGCACCTGCGGTCCTTACAAAATGATAACTACTGGGTTACCAAATAAATTCTTGACAACATCTAAGTGTTGCATTCAGGATCTGTTGCTGTTTTTGTTGTTGTTGTGTGTGTGTGTGTGTGTGATTGTTTTTTAAATTGGCCTAAAGGAACTTCATCAAAATTTCTTAATGAAAAAAAATTCTTTTTTTTTTAAAGATTTTTATTTATTTATTTGAGACAGAGAGAATGAGATACAGAGAGCATGAGAGGGAGGAGGGTCAGAGGGAGAAGCAGACTCCCTGCGGGGAGGGAGCCCGATGCGGGACCCGATCCCGGGACTCCAGGATCATGACCTGAGCCGAAGGCAGTCGCTTAACCAACTGAGCCACCCAGGCGCCCTTAATGAAAAAAAATTCTTAATGGATTCAATGGTTTCTTTAAAAATATCTCAGGAACACTTAATGGCACCTTAAAAAGAAGTTCAAATAATTTATGAAAAGATTAACCTTTGCATGATATAAAAGTAATTTATAAATGTGATGATTTTATCAAACTTACCGTTTTAAAATGAGTTCATGACTTTTGACAAATCTAAAACAAGCATGATTTGTCATCATGTGTAAATGGATAATATTCTCCAGATGACACATATTATTTCTTTCATCCCATCCTCTTTCACTGCCATCTCAACATATTGTTCATTTCAAAATGACCACATTTGCCTTTATTTGTATGTGAAGGTATTACCACGTTTACCTGTGATGCTCTTGATATAATATATTCAAGTGGTCAGTTTGAAATAATACTAATACTGAATAGTTACCATAAACTGAAATCAGCTCATCTAATACCTGACAAGGAATAATAAGGATCTTACAATATTAGGACAGAATATTAGCATGGTAAAAATTTGGCTATGTTATACTTACATATCCCCAAAGCACTGTTTAAAACATATCAAATCAAATATCAGATTCTTCATAGGTGGTAACAATTTTGTTCCTTCCAAGAAAGTGGAAGAGCCTCTTTTTCTTACAGTTTTGAAATTTAAATGATTTGTTCCTGAAAACCATGATCTAACATGTTTTAGTGCTAAAAAATTTTTATATCAAAACTTAGGTTTGTTTACAATCTAAACTCAAATCTCCCAAAAGTAAGAGATCTCTTGCTAACTCTGAATCAGGGCCAAAAACTGACATTCATTATGATATCCAATCTTCATAACAACTATATAAGGATTATTATCTCTATTTTATTTTATAGATGATTTTTAAAACTGAAGCCTAGAAAAAATAACTTAACTGTACATGGTGGAACCAAAATGTGCCACTAATTGTGGGGGAAAAAATGAGACAATTTGCCCTTGAGAAACACCAAAGGATAATTTTAGGTGGGTTTCTTAGAAAGCTGTAGATTTCATATGACTTATATTCTTATATATTTGTCAATGTATTAAATTTTTTTTATACATCAATAGCATGGAGCCGGTTATTCTTACCTAATGACAACCTATTCACAACCTTTCCAGTCTTTCAATCATTTGAAACTGATTTTAGTAAGTCTTTCATTAAATAGGGATGATAGCTAGAAATATTCCATATGACTGAACTTTTGCAAAGAAAACCTAGAAGAGACAACAGTCTTGTTCAGAATTTATAAATGTTGATCTTTAGTCAACAAGGATGGCAAAACCAAATCACTCCACTTCTTATCCATATAATATTCTAATAAAACTAACCAAGAAAAAGAATATAAATGTCTTATGACTTAGATATTTGTATGTGTTCATTCTAAAATTCATTTCTTAATTTCCTATTCCTTTGTTTTCTTCTTCTTCTTCTTTTTTTTTTTTTAACTGTGACATGTCTTTTTTTCCCTCTGGGATAAATTATATATTGTATTCATCCCAATATATTTCAGGAATATATTGTCAAAATCATTTGACTGTAGTAAGCCATATCCAATCCCTTTTTAGAAGACCCACCACAAAAATTCTAATTCATTGTTCAGAGTGGGCCTTAGGCATGAATAGTCAAACAAGTTCCCCAGATGATTCTAATGTGATGATTTAGTAACTACTTCTCAAGATAATTCAACTTGCCTTCTTTGCTCTATGGCTGACTTCTAATTTAATTTTTTCTGGATTTAGAGGTGTATTTTTTTTAATTAGTTACCAACTAATTATAATCTGATTACTTTGACCAGGTAGATCATCACAATATTAAAGTGGAAGTTATAATTGGAATCCTATTCTGTCACCATATACTGTCCCTCAATTTTTCACCAGGAGCCTTATAAGGATGTTGTTTATTTACTATTGTTGTCTCCTAGAAAGCACACTAGAGAGTTTGTTAAGATCGGGTCAAATCCATGGTTACTAATGGACTAGTGGTTAAGAATACATGTTTGATCAAGGTTTATTATCTCTGTTTTCTGAGCGCTATCTTTAAAGTCTTACCATGTTCACATCTCACAAATATTATTATTTACTTACTATTTTTAAATTGATTCACTTTGTGAACTCAAATACATTAGGAAACCTTGTATCTACTATTAAAAAAGAAAATAGTAACATTGTCATAAATAGAAGATAATTTTAAAATAAATCCAATAACACAAACATAATGCTTTCAAGTCTAATTGGATACTGCTGTCTGATACATTAAGCTTTAAGCTTGAAGCTTGCTTTCTCTTTGTTAGAAAGGAAGATTTCTAAGTAATGAAAAATGTTAAATGTATACAAACACAAATGAGCTATCTAAAGTGTACCTCAAATAATTCATAGTAGTGATCAGACATGGATTTTTAAGGCATATTATAACTCGTCAAAATCTGAACCTGAGAAGCCAGTAAGATTGCTTTCACTATATGAAAAACAAAGCGATATATTCCTCATTGTTCATAAACATCAACATTTAGAGTATCGGTGCTAGGGTTAGGAAACTCAAGCTGAGAACTTACTGTGATATCTCAAGTATATGGAAGTATCAAACACAGATTAATTTTAGAAGGATGCACCTCAATCTAGTCTTACAGAAGTTCAATAAAGGATAACTGAATATGAGCTCATAATCCAAAATTATCAAACATGCTAAGTAGATCACCATGAATAAGAGTCAGCAGAAACCACCATCAGCAGAATTAGATTCATAAATGTTTCTAACTTTAGAAAAATCAGATTCAGGATATGAAGAAATTGTACTTAAGACTGAATCCAAGGAACAGGAAGCTTTTACAAGTAGTCATATATTAAAAACAAACAAAATGCCAAACAAAACAAAACAGAAACATACAGAATGTCTAAAATAAACATAAAATTATTGAAATTAGTGGATCACAGAAACATCAGGTATAGACACAACTGAAGATAATTAGTAAACTGAGCTATTCATCTAAAGTCTAGGGAAGTAAAAGGATAGGAAACATGAGATGTTAGACAAATAAAAACATCTAATACATCTTAAAATTCTAGAATGAGAAACTATAATGTAAGAGAGACAGCATTTGAAGAGATAATGGCTGAAAATTTTTAATACCTGAAGACATGAATTCTCAGACTCAGGAATCTCAACAAAATCCAAATAGGGAAAAAAATATTAGATGTACCATAGTGAAGCTGTAGAACTCCAAAGACAAAGAGACTATCTTAAAAGTTGTTAAAAATAAAAACAGATCATCTGAAATTAACATTGAGATTGAAGACAACCTTTTAATAAGAATGATAGAAGCCAGATGTTAATGGAAAAATAGCTTCAATTTGCTAAAAGAAAATAACTATAAGTTAAGACTGTAAACCCATTTTAACTTATATTTAAGAGTAAGATAAAATACATATTTAGATAAAGTGAAGAGAACCTACCTTCAATAGAACTTCATTAAAGAAACTTCTAAGAAAAATGTAAAAAAAAATATTTAAGTAAAGTGAAAGATGTAGAACAGAAGAATGTGCATAGTCTGGTAAATATGTGGATAAATTTATATTAACAGTGACTCTATAAAAATAATGATTTATTTGTGGTATTAAAAATAGAGAGAAAAAATAGAGAAAAAATACCAGACAAAATACCTTATAAGGGAAAAAGAAATACTCAGGTTAAATAATTCTATGTTTTGTGTTATTGGGTGGGTGATTAGGGTAGAAATAATGATTAACTTTAAACTTATTTTAATATGTCTGTTAAATGTTAAGGATAACCCCCCAAAGAACAGAAAGAATATACCATTTTATCAGAAATGGCTGGAAGGAAAAACACAAGGGAAGGGAGCTCACCAAACACAGACCAGTGGGAGACTTATTATTGCTAAGTGTTCTAATGAGATTTCCTTAATCGCACCTTTTTTTGCTGGGTTGATGAGATCAGCATTTTGGCTCTATGATGAAAGAAATCATCTGCTCCTCCTTTCACTGGCCACCAGTGATTAGCTCCAGTACTTGCTCCGTTGGCTACTTCAACAGCCACTGAAAAACAAAGATTATTCCAGCTTTACTTCTCACTGTCTTTTAGAATTTCATTTTTAAAATTTCACTTTTAAAATTTCATTTTGATGGAAAATTCTACTTCTGGAGTATAGTTATAGACAACAAAGGTAGAGAGTATTTAGCTAGTTTTGCTTTTCTTGGTGTAAAAACCAATTCAATTTATGAGAAAGAAAACTATTTTTAGACAAATATTTGGTTCTTTATTGTGATTTGTGGTAGGCTGGATTTGTGAAACCAATGAGCATACCCACTAATTTCCTCTTAATTATTTTCACCAAAGAGCACTGCCAGTAATTATCTCACATCTTCTGTTTGCAAAGTCACTAATCAGTGACTTCAGGCTTTGTCCTTCAGACCAAAGAAGATACAGAGAAAATGGAGTGAGAAAAATCTGCTTTTTCCTAAAACTTAAGGATGAGGCTCAAATCAAATCAATTTCCCAAAGTAGTAACAACACTAGTTTTCACTGACCTTGGTAAATCCTTTTCCTTCCCACTCCACCCTAAGAAAGCCTAAAAGTCATTCTTATTTTCTGGGTGTGTGGATCAGTTGGGCAAATTATTTTTAAGGAGTAAGAATGATAAGAGTGTGTCCCAAGAAAGCCTGCGAATCTTAGGGACTGCACTACTGACCAAAGTCTACCAGGACTTTTCTTCCAGAATGTTAGAACTACATTGTTTCTGGATCATTTTGAATGATCCAGGGACAGAAACCAAAATCAGGGCTTTGTTAGTGTCAACAGAGATTTGAACTGAAGCTATAAAAGGAAGTGTTGACCTTCATGACAATGGCAATAACCCCAACTGAACGATGCTCATTTATAGGCCGCTATCTAAATATTTAGCATAGCAGGATTGGCATCGTCATCGAAAGGATTCATGAGGCTCTTCTTTCTTAATGGATAGATCTTTTCAGCTATTAGCCTTTACTGACTGCTTAGCTACCCAGGGAGGAAAGCCAGAAGTGCTGACAGGGCACAAAAATAAAGGACCAGCTAAAAATAAAGTTTCTTGAAATACAGAGAAGCTTGTGATATCTAGAATTTCAGGCTAGATAGAATATTGAATGGATTAGGTTCTCATGAAAAAGCCTTCTTATAAAAATATATGTGACAATTTCACATGCCGCTAATGAGAGAAGAATGAGAAAGGCTGAGAAGAAAGATTGTCCCTTGGCAGGCAGCCAGTCATCACTGCAAGGAGCCTCTTGTACCAGCCAAAGTGATGCAGCAATGATTAATGCCGCCAACTTCACTGGGCAGAACTGGTTATCCTTATGTTGGAGGGGTGTGAGGCATATGGGAGGAAAATACGGGGAAAATAGAGTCATTTTTTGCTTCTCTCACAGTTAATTAAATTAACATGAAAAAAAAAAATAATGCTCGAATTCTGTCTTGCTGGCTTCCTGAACACAAATAGAAAACCCTGCTCCGAGTTTCCTATAATATGCGAAGAGAGCATGTTGTTTTTACACATATACAGAAAGAAACGTGTTTTAATGTCCAAAAATTATCCAAGGAAATGTGTTGTGTTTGTAGTAAACGTAGGTTCTTACTTTAATGTGTCTATGGAATATTTTAAAGAGTAGGTTTTTTTTTTTCTTTTGGTGAATTATAGATCTGGAGTTGGATTGATTATAAGTTTATGTTTGCATATGTGATTTCAAACAAATTGTGTTTACCTGTTCATAGGGGAAATAAACACTCCACAGTAAGAAGCAGCTCAGCTCAGCATGAAGTGTGGGAGTGCGTGAGTACACTGTGGATGAGGTGTGAAGAAATAGAATCTCATTTCAGAAACTAGGGAACAAGTTATGATGAGAAGATACCAGAGGTGTAAGAGAAGAGCACCTGCCTGGGGGCAGGGGGGCATCTTTTATGTATAAGCTCAGTCCAAAACTAAGCCTAAGAGATAATCTTTGCCAGTTACTCTACTTCTATGCAGTCCTTAAACTATGCCTCCAATTATATAGATTAAGAAACTTCCTTATTTCTTTTAACGGAGGAAGGACAGATAGTAGCAGAGAAAATTCCAGCACTAACATTCTTGTTATTTCAAGTAGCATTTCCATTTGATGCTGTACGTCTTCTGCTAATGAGCACCAGGCTTAATAATTTACAAAGAAAAGCAGGTCAAATGTGAAATTGTTAGTGTGATATGGCTGATGGTTTCATTTATTTCATAAATGGACTATTTCTAGATTTTAAATTATTTTGCCTAACGAAAGCCCCCTTTTATTTACAAATGTACACACCAGAACCTCGGGAAAAAAACGTATCTACTGAAAAAATAAACTTAAGCTTAGAATAGTCTCGTTACTCCAATCTTGAAAGCAATTAAAACCACACAGATGTAGATCCACATCATAGCATACTATTCTGTTTGTAAAAACAAAGTTATTGCCTAATACTCAGGGATATTTGGAAATGGCCTTGTGTTAAAAGAAAAGTACACAGAGAAGAAGTCAAACTGTGTTAAAAAAAAAAGTAAACAGAAAAAAGATTGGAACAACATACACTAAAACATTAGGAAGAGTTCTCATGGGAAGGGGATTGATGGTGGTTTTCATTTGATTCTTTGTATTCTTTTGTACTTTCCAAAGTAAATACTTATTATTCCTTATGTTATCAGATATTCAATTAATATAATCTATTTTTTACTTCTATTTCATTACAATCACTAATTATGTTCTCATAATGAGTTTTATATCAGATTTGTTCTATTGTCAATAATGTCAAAGTAGACCACCTTTCCTGGGTAATTTTACTTCCTAGATAGCTCATTTAAATTAATTTCAATTTATGCAAACTTCATTCTGCTAAAATTGAAAACAATTCCATATTTGAATTTTCCCTAATGTTCCAATAATGCCTATTTTCTGTCTTCTTTTTTTTTTTTTTCAACCCATAATCCAACTAAGGATCACACATTACATTTAGTCATTACAGCTCTTTAGTTGTGTATCATTTAGGCCATTTCTCCAGGGTTGTTTTATGTTTGTTTGTTTGTTTGTTTTTGGTTTTTTTTGTAATATTTCCTAACATTGACATTTTATCACCTGTGACAGTTGTTTTGCAGAATGTCTTTTGATTTTAATTTTCTGATTATTTCTTTCTGATCAGATTCAGGTAAACACTTTGTAAGGAATACCTTACAGAGCATATTGCCTCCTTCTCAATACATCATATTGGAAGGCTTGTAAGTCAGTGTGTCCTATTATTGGTAATGCCAAATTTGATGCCTTGGTCAAGGTGGCATCTGTCAGATTTTGTCATTCTTAAGGTGTGTTGTCTTCTTTGAAATTCTTAAGTAGCGATGCAGCATGAAAATCATGTTCCACAAAAACCTTTCATGTAGTAGTTTTAAAATCCATTGGTGATTCTTGCCTGAATCAATTATTACTATGGTGATGATGTCATAATTCCATCAACCCTTCTATATTTATAGGTTGACATCTTTCTGTAAAGAACTTTTCTACTACCTTAAAGATTTTTTAAATGTATCCACATAAACTCATGAATTCTTTTTTATTCAATGTGCTATGAAACCATTTAGGTCATTATTTATTTTGATACTCAAATTGTGCTAGATTTGGCCAATGAACACCCCTTTAAGCTGGCTCCTATGTCCTTCCCATATCTCTATATGTTTTGAAGGGTTTCTTTACTTTCTGTGTGGAATGTTCCAAATTTTTACTTACCCTGTTCCACCCCAGTCACTTGTCTAGGAAGCCCTGGTTTCTTTTACTGGGGAATAATATTGAAAAACAAACAGACAAACAAGATCTGGGCACTGGATAGCTACTAGAATTCTGTCGAAGGTACTGTTAAGAAATGCATTGCTATGTAGCATCTAGATAGATAGATAGATAGATAGATAGATAGATAGATAGATAGATAGATTTTTTTAACAGCTATACTGATAACTCTATTCCCACCCCACCAGGTTCTTTGTCTCTTTTTCTATTCCATATTTGTACTCACTTCTCCCATAGTCAGAACCTAGTTCTCAATAGTATCAATATCTGTTTGATCAATCTTAAAACACACCTGGATAGATTTAGAATTGCTACATTCCTACCACTGCACCTACTATGTTATGTTTTCTCTGCAGTTTTTGCTGGGAATTTTTTTTGGGGGGGGGTGATCTTTAAAGTATATCCACCCAGGAGGTACCATCAGAGAGCCATGTTTAAAAGTGCATTGATTCTAGCCTCGGTAATCAGACACTAAAAAGAAATAAAAGGCATCCAAATCGGCAAGGAAGAAGTCAAACTTTCCCTACTTGCAGAAGATATGATACTTTATATAGAAACCCAAAAGACTCCACCAAAATGTTGCTAGAACTAATACATGAATTCAGCAAAGTTGCAGGATACAAAATCAAGGCACAGAAATCTGTAACATTTCTATACACCAATAATGAAACAGCAGAAAAAGAAATCAAGGACTCAATCCCATTTATTCCCAAAACAATAAGATACCTAGAAATAAACCTAACCAAAGAGGTGAAAGATCTATACTCTAAAAGCTATAGCACTTATGAAAGAAAATGAAGGGGACACAAAGAAATGGGGGAAAATTCCATGCTCATGGATTGGAAGAACAAACATTGTTAAAATGTGTATACTACCCAAAGCAATCTACACATTTAATGCAGTCCTTACCGAAACACCAACATTTTTCGCAGAGCTAGAACAAACAATCTTAAAATTTGTATGCGACCACAAAAGACCCTGAATAGCTAAAGCAATCCTGAAAAAGAAAAACAAAGCTGGAGACATCACAATTTTGGACTTCAAGCTATATTACAAAGCTGTAGTCATCAGGACAGTATGGTACTGGCCAAAACATACACACAGATCAATGGAACAGAAAAGAAAACCCATAAATGGATGCACAACTATATGGTCAATTAATTGTTGACAAAGCAGAAAAAATAGCCAATGGAAAAAAGACAATCTCTTCAACAAATGGTGTTGGGAAAATTGGACAGCAATATGCAGAAGAATGAAACTGGACCACTTTCTTACACCTACACAAAAATAAATTCAAAATGGATGAAAGACCTAAATGTGAGACAGGAACCCATAAAAATCCTAGAGGAGAACACAGGCAGCAACCTCTTTGACCTTGGCGGCAGCAACTTCTTATAAGACACATCTCTGGAGGCAAGGGAAACAAAAGCAAAAATGAACTATTGCAACTTCATCAAGAGAAGAAGCTCCTGCATAACAAAGGAAACAATCAACAAAACTAAAAGCAGCCTACAGAATGGGAGAAGATATTAGCAAATGACTATCAGATAAAGGGTTAGTTTCCAAAATCTATAAAGAATTTCTCGAACTCAACACCCAAAAAACAAATAATCCAGTCAAGAAACAGGCAGAAGACATGAATAGGCATTTTTCCAAAGAAGACATCCAGATGGCTAGCAGACACATGAAAAGATGTTCAACATCACTCATCATCAGAGAAAACAAATCAAAACCACTATGAGATACCATCTCACACCTGTCAGAGTGGCTAAAATTAACAACACAGGAAACAACAAATGTTGGTGATGGTATAGAGAAAAGGGAACCCTCTTACACCATTGGTGGGAATGCCAAGCAGTGCAGCCATTCGGAAAAAACAGTATGGAGATTCCTCAAAAAGTTAAAAATAGAACTACCCTATGACCCAGCAAGTATTTACCCAAAGGATACAAAAATATTGATTCGAAGGGACACATGATCCCCAATGTTTATAGCAGTATTATCAACAAAAGCCAAACTATGGAAAGAGCTCCAGTGTCCACTGACTGATGAATAAATAAAGAAGATGTGGTGAATATATATGATGGAATATTACTCTGGCATCAAAAAGAATGAAATCTTGTCATTTGCAATGACACAGATGGAGCTAGAGTGTATTATGCTAAGCAAAATAAAGTCAGTCAGAGAAAGACAAATACCATATGATTTCACTCATATGTAGAATTTAGGAAACAAAACAGATGAACATATGGGAAGGGAAAAAAAAGAGAGGTGGGGGAAGCAAACCATAAGAGACTCTTAACAATAGAGAACAAACTGAGGGTTGATGGAGGGAAGGGGGTGGAGGATGGGCTCAATGGGTGATGAGGATTAAGGAGGGCACTTGTTGGGATGAGCATTGGTGTTATATGTAAGTGATGAATCGCTAAATTCTACTCCTGAAACTAATATTCACTATATGTTAACTAACTAGAATTTAAATAAAAATTTGGAAGAAAAAAAAGTTTATTAATTCCACTTTTGACTTAGCAAATTGATTCTTCTGTATGATTTTTTTTTTAAAGATTTTATTTATTTATTTGTTCGAGAGACAGAGAGAGAACACGCAGGGGGAGCAGCAAGCACAGGGAGAAGCAGGCTCCCTGCTGAGCAAGGAGCCCAATGTGGGGCTCAATTCCAGGACCCTGGGATCATGACCTGAGCTGAAGGCAGACACTTAACTGACTAAGCCACTCAGGCATCCTTTTTTATTTATTTTTTTAAGATTTTATTTATTTATTTGTTAGAGAAAGAGAGCACAAACAGGGGAATAATTCTTCTGTATGATTATGTTGTCAACATTTTAGGGCTACATTCCTTTGTTTCTGTTTGTTTTTCATTTTGGTGTTTGCTTCTTTTCCATTTTCTTATTTAATTCAGTTTTTTAAAAATATTTTACTTTTTTTAAGATTTTATTTATTTATTTGTCAGAGAGAGAGAGAGAGAGCACAAGCAGGGGGAGTGGCAGGCAAATGGAGAAGCAAGCTCCCCGCTGAGCAAGGAGCTGGATGCGGGGCTCCATCCCAGGACCCTGGGACCATGACCTGAGCCGAAGGCAGACACTTAACCAACTGAGCCACCCAGGCGCCCCTAATTTACTTTTAAATATGGAAATTACTTACATAGTTTACGGTAAATTATTTACATAGTTCCAAAGTAAAAACATATAGTTATAAGGGTCTCACTCTACCATTCCCCTTCCACTCAATCCCACCTTCCCTCTGTGTAACCATCTTCTTTTGTATCTGGTTGTTCCTTTCTGAATTTCCTTTTTTAAGAAATAGATATCATAAAAATATGTATCAATTAATATTTTATTCCTCCTTTACTCTTAAACAAAACATAGCAGAGTAAATATATTTTCCCCACCTTGTTTTTTTCACTTCAGAATATATCCTGGAAATAATGCAATCTGATTCATAGAGATAATTTTTATTATATCTGCTTAGTTATCCAATCATGTGGATTTAAGAGTTTATTCAACCAATTTGCTATACATGAGAACTCTATTTGTTTCAAATATTTTGCTATTAGAAATATTGCTGCAATAAATATCTCTGTGAGTATTTGCTTTGTTTTGTTCTTTTTGGAGATGTACTTTAAGGGTAAATTCCTAGAAGTGAGATTACTGGGTTAAAGAGTAACTTCGTGTAATTATTTTTTAGTTATTGGGAAATTCTTCTTCACAATGGTTTTACATTTTTGTATTCTATCAGCAGTACATGAAAGTACCTGCTGGTATACAATATCAGCAACAGAGTGTATTGTCAAACTCTCCAACTTCTGTTGATTTGACAGATGAGAAATGGTATCATGGGGTAATTTTATTGTTGTTCTTATTATGAGTGATGTTGAACTTTTTTTATAAGTTTAGCCAAAATCACATAGTTTTGTAGATGTGTTTAACCTCACAATTTTATGGCCTGAGATTCTGTTCCCAGGGTCCCTCATAGTCTGCCCATTCTCTTGAGAAAACGTTTTTTATCTCTGGATCTGGATGCTTTTATTAGTATATGACCAGACCGTCAATCAAGGGGCATTATTTTGCTTCCTAGTAATAGGAGCAATAAAAATGCAGTTTCATGAGAGCCTACGGGGAACTCATGTGTGAATACAGCTCAATATAATGGGAAAACTGTGGAAGAAGAATCAGGAGAGTAGAGATACAGTTGTGGTTCTGTCATTATATCTTTTTTTTTATTGTTATGTTAATCCCCATACATTACATCATTAGTTTTTGATTAGTGTTCCATGATTCATTGTTTGTGCATAACACCCACTGCTCCATGCAGAACGTGCCCTCTTTAATACCCATCACCAGGATAACCCATCCTCCCCTCTCCCCTCAAGAACCCCCAGTTTGTTTTTCAGAGTCCATCGTCTCTCATGGTTCATCTACCCCTCCGATTTCCCCCGCTTCATTCTTTCCCTCCTGCTATCTTCTTTTTTTTTTTCTTAACATATATTGCATTATTTGTTTCAAGGGACAGATCTGAGATTCAACAGTCTTGCACAATTCACAGCGCTTACCAGAGCACATACCCTCCCCAGTGTCTATCACCCAGCCACCCCATCCCTCCCACCCCACCCCCCACTCCAGCAACCCTCAGTTTGTTTCCTGAGATTAAGAATTCCTCATATCAGTGAGGTCATATGATACATGTCTTTCTCTGACTGACTTATTTCGCTCAGCATAATACCCTCCAGTTCCATCCACGTCATTGCAAATGGCAAGATCTCATTCCTTTTGATGGCTGCATAATATTCCATTGTATATATATACCACATCTTCTTTATCTATTCATCTGTCGATGGACATCTTGGCTCTTTCCACAGTTTGGCTATTGTGGACATTGCTGCTATAAACATCGGGGTGCACGTACCCTTTCTGATCCCTACTTTTGTATCTTTGGGGTAAATACCCAGTAGTGCAAATGCTGGATCATATGGTAGCTCAATTTTCAACTTTTTGAGGAACCTCCATACTGTTTTCCAGAGTGGCTGTCATTATATCTTAAGAGCTTTGGCAATCAATCTGGTCTACAGTATGCACATTTGTGATTGATTAAATATCTTCCAAACTGGAAACTTCACAATTTGGTAGTTGCCAGCCCTCCTCAAGCAGTCTCTATCCTCAAAAATCAGGCCTTACTGCTGTTTGAAACTCCTCAGCTACCTGTCGTTGTTGAAATCATAAACCCAACTCACTTTTCCGAGAAAACTCTTCCCTTGACTCCCTTACTGGGCCACAGAAATACTTGTATAATGGACACAAGTTTTCAAACCCCACAATAGTTTGGTTTTACGTACTAGTCTGCATTAACTGCATACTGACTTTTATAGAATCAACTTTTCTAGGTCAACTACCCAAGCCTTGGCATTTCTGGTTAGATGTGTGTATGTGTGTGGGTGGGTGTGTGCACATGCATGTGCAAGTGCATGTACACAAATAGCTGAAGGCACAAATAAGTATGTAATATCATGTGAACCCTCATTACTCAGAAATATGCTATCATGAAGTCTCTTAATCTCCTTCAGGGTTGGGAGGGTGTGTGTGACCTGACCTACAAATCTGGAGGGGTTAAACATTGCCACCAGTCTAATACAGTGACTTCAAATGTGGTTGAGCTAATAATCATTTTGCTCTCTAAAATAGCTCCCATTAGTCGAGCTTTCCTTTTGTCCTAAGAAGCTTAGTGGTCATTGTGGCCACTGGGTCAAAATAATTCTCCTTTTTATATTTCTCTGTATCAGGCTTAATTTTAGACAAATGTCCACAAAGGAGAAGTTTTCTGAGCAATAGTACTTGGGAGGATGCACTTTACCGTTATACCAATTTGCAAAAGGCAGTTTTCTGTAATTTTATCAACCAATGTAGTAATAGAAGCAAAATGTGATTGAATGGCCTTTAACACTCTTTAAGACCCAGGAAAATTACTACATTAATATACGTATCTCTTTCTTACTCTTTTAAGAGAAAGTACATTTATAAATCCTGTAATATATCTACAGTCAGCTCTAACAATTTAACCAAATGCCTCTCCTCACTACCATCCACACACATTTTCATTACAAAAAAATAAGAAACTGGAAAGATTTCAAAGTTAGCTTGTTTTATTTTCTAAATCTCCATTCTGTATATATCTAAAGTCAAAAACATAAGATCTAGGATCAATCATATGCTTGTTTGGCATCTCAAAAGTGACCTGTTTTCAATACAATTAGATTTGTAGAAATCGTATCTCTGTAAGGCTATTTCCTATTTTAACTTAATTTTTATGTATGCGCTAAGTTTTGGATATGCATATACATATGCTTGTGTAATATATCTATATATATCTATATTAAGCAGTGGCTGTATGAAAGAGATATTTAATCTAGGAATGTGGTTTCCTAGTAACAAGAATCACATACAAGTTCTTCAAGAACTCCATCTCTGCAATCATATGTCTTCAGTGTATTAGTAAGGCAAGAACTTTCCAATAGCAGTTTCGTTTTCCGCACAGGACATCTAACAGTCAAAGTAGGGGTGCAATTACAGTATAGAAGAAGGAGAAGACAGATACTCAGCCAGCAGATTTCTTTAGGTCTGGTTCAATTTTAAAAAGTCACATAGAAAAAACTCCCATAATAATCAACAATATTACCAAAATGCTGTACATTGTGTAGGACCTGGGAGGCTGAAGCCTTATTTTCAGAGCTAGAAGTTAAAAAAAAAGTTTAATTTCAAAGGAGGATTAAATGAATGGGATTTGTAGATAAAAAAATTGAATTATGTTCATTTCCATTGTTTTCAAGAGGTTAAAATAGGCTAGTTATAGGTTGCAGAGATAGAAGGTCATTTGCAAGCAAATTTTTAAAACTTGTCCTCAGGCCTGATATAAACCACTGGAAGCTAAGAGAGAGGTTTCAGTCTAACATTCACTTCAAAAATTGCACTTACTAATCTTTTTTTCCTACAAAGTTTTCTCAGCTCAAGTGCAAAAGTATTGTTTGTATTAAACTTGAAGTTGATCAAGATTTAAAAATATAAACATTGGTAATAGAAAACAATGAGCCAGAAGCATTTCTTTAACTGTGTCAAGCATGAAGCAATGTGACATTTAGTTAGAAATCCAAATTCCAATCTGAGCTATATCAATCTATGTGATCCTTATATATTACTTAACCTTTTCTGAATTTTATTGTCTCATCAAGGCAATCTGTCTCAAAGCTGCCATCAAAAATCCTATGTTACTCTGTGTAATATCAAGGATAACACAAAATTGACTTGTACAAAAAAAAAGCATTGAGATTCGTTGACAGCATTTTCCCTGTTAAGGACATAGCTGTGGATTAAGTGGAAACAAAATTTTAATGAAAGGCAGAATATTTGTGTCCAGGACCTAGCTTCATCACCTATCTGTGTTCTATTTAGGAAGTCACCAAAAATCTTTCAAAAGTCTAATTCTGTAATCTATAAAATGGTATTCTTGGCATGCTACCTCAGAGGGTAGTTAAGAAGATTAAACCAGATAAACATATGTGAATTTTGTTTTCCAACTCTAGAGTATTTATGAATGTAAGATATCCTTAGGTAAAATCATTTATGTTGAACAAATTCATAAATCCTTTCCCAAGACATTTAGCGCTGACTTAAACAAGAAAATTAACCTGAATAATTATAGAGCTAAAATGCAAGAGTAGTATCAGTAGACATTAGAAAAATATGTCAGCAACTTCAATAAATACTTGGATAAAGATGACTTGAGAGTTCTGATTGACATCTTTCAAGTATCTGTGTGAACCTTAGTATGCTCATTGCATAATGACTAATACACTAAAATAAGGCATATCTAACTTCTGAGGCTCTTATTCATATGTTATACCAACATGCACACAACTAAGAAGTAATTTGCATGTAAATGAATTTAATTTTAGTAAAATATTTCAAAAATCTACTAGTTCACTAATCATTTGCAAATCAAGCAAATGAAAGTAATGGAAGCTTCATCAATGATGGAAAAACGCATAGTGGACTAATTGATCTGCTAACAATTATAAAACTGTATAAAATATAAAATATAATACTTAAAATTACTGGAAAGTGACAAAAACAAGTACAAAGTAGAAGAGGTTTTTACCCTGAAAGAACAGAAACACTCTGGGCAAGATTTTCATTTACGGGGTCTTCCCTTGAGGGAGGTCTCAAGTCCACCATGACATGCCTTTGATAGAACTCAAGAAAAAAAGCTACTGTCTTATTGGTTTAAGGAGTCAAAAAGTAGATCCAAATCAGATTCATGGATCTAGGAGTAGACAGAATATGAAGGGAGAATCCCAAAAATGAGAGAACCACAGAGACTCTGTATGCAAGCCCTCTCAAATCATTGACTCCTAAACTATATATGCACAGAATAAGACAACAATGAATCTTTCTGGGAAAAAGAACATCTGGAAAGCTGAAAGAGTTGTGCTGAGATATTAATAGCTGCCCACTGCTGGAGAAACAGGATTGGAGTGTGAATTTCACCATTTGAGGAAATGGATTGGAGTGTGAATGTCACTGTTTGAGGAAATGGATTGGAATGTGAATCTCACCTTTTGATAAATACCTCAGGGTCTTCACTGACAACATAAGGGTCACATCTTAGGAGTACAGACTGCATCCAAAGAATAAGGATTTTGCCATAAACCTCAAAAAACAACAAAAATAAGAAACAAAACACATGGGATGCCTGGGTGGCCTGCTTCTTCCTCTGCCTCTTTCTCTCTGTCATGAATAAATAAATAAAATCTTAAAAAAAAAAAGAAACTTCCTAAAAACAAACAAACAAACAAACAAAACACACACAAAACTGACGGCTCTTAAGAATGCCTAAAAATAATCCCTTCAAAGATCAAGTAAACTGCTTGTAATTTACTTACATTCTTGTACAAAATGCAGCACTTTTCAGAAAACAATAGCAGATTTCAGACTCTCTACAATACATAAAGCCAACTACTTAAAAAAGAAAAGTTATGAAAATATCCCAGATATGTAGAGAAATAGGAAATATAATTCACTAAAAGAAACCTACATTTGACCCAGATATTGGAATTAGCAGTCAGGATTTTAATACAGTTATGACAAATACATTAAAGGAAATAGAGAAAAATATGAGTAAAATTGGTGAAAGTGGAAAATTTCCGAAGAGCTATAGAACTGTAAAGAAGAAACAAATGGAAAATATAAAACTAAAAAGACACAATATCTGAAATCAAACATTCATTGCATGTAATTAACAACACATTGCACAAAAGAGAAGAGGGATCAGTAAACACGAAAGCGAGTCAACAGAAATTACCCAAACTAAAATATAGAGGGAAAGATGATTGAGAAGTATAAATAGAACCCCAATGGCCAGTATGATAGTATCAAACAGTAAAACATACATGTACTTAGAGTCCCAGAAAGAGAAGAAGGAAAGTGTAGGGAAAAAAATATTTGAAGAAATGTTAACTGAAAAAATTTTCAAATTGGACCCAAAAAAGCAACCTATAAATGCAGGAAAATTAGTGAACCCACAGCAGCATAAATGAAGAGGAAAAGGCACCTAGGCACATAATAGTCAAATTGCTAATAACCAGAGAAAAATCCTAAAAGAAGCCAGAGGAAAAGAAAAATTAAATACAGTGGAACTGCAATAAAAATACTGCTTATTTCTCTTTAGAAACAATATAAATCAAAAGAAATTAAAAAAGAAATCTAAAAATTGCAAAAGAAAAAAAAAGCTATATCCAGGAAAAATATATTTAAAAATTTAAGGCAAAAAAAAAAAGACATTTTCATGTAAACAAAAGCTGTTAGAACTTGTCACAGAAGATATACACTAAAATATTGCTAATTAAAGTTCTCAGATTTATGCTAAGTGACTCCAGAAGGAAATTTTTTACATATAGGAAGGAATGGTGAACATTAGAATTGGTAAACATGTAGATAAACACCAAAGGATATTTGTATATCTTTTCTTAAATTCATTAAAAGTAGATTATTTTAGGGGCACCTAGATGGCTCAGTCAGCTAAGCATCTGACTCTTGATTTTGTCTCAGGTCATGATCTCAGGGTTGTAAGATCGAGCCCTGCATTGGGCTCCATGCTGGGCATAAAGCTTGCTTAAGATTCTCTCTCTCCCTCTGCCTCTCTCCCCCCACAACTCGAACTCTCTCTCTCTCTCTCTAAAAAAAAAAAAAATAATAATAATAATAATTTAATTAAAATAATAATAATATATGCAGTGTTTAAAACATATGTGTTAAAACATGACCAAGTAGCACAAAGAATAGGAGAGATATGAATGGAATTATACTGTAAAAAGGCTCTTAAATTATATATGTAATGATTAAATATTAATCCATAATATAGTATCATTAGTAAAGAATGCACATTGTAGTCCTTAGAGCAATTTGGAGAAAGATTGTCAAGAGAGACATATTTTCTTACCCTAAATTGTAAAAGTAATTTATCATTCCTCCTTATCTTATTCCTTTTAGGAAGAATAACAATTTATTTAAGGTGTATCAAATATTTATATATGATTGAAAAGAACAGTTTTTTTTTTAAATTTATGCAGTTGATCATTGATAAAAGTCAAGGAAAAATTTTCTTCCTGTCAGTAGACATTTCTGAAGAATCTCCTTGTGTTGGTCCAAAGGATAAAGGTTGAAATAAGAAAATACCTATCACAATTGTCTAGAACCCAATATTTTGTACAAATTTTATGAAATAATCAATTGTTAATGTTAAAATAAGTAAATTCAAAATCTTCAAAAAGAGTGGGCCTACTCATTGGATGCTATAAAGAATATCAATAGGAATAGTGCCTCACCAACACCTCTCCCCATTTCTTACCCTTGGTTGTAAACAAGATATTCTCTTAGACCGTCTTTAATTATAAGATAAGATATACTAAATATGGATAAAAGATGAGACACAGTACCTCTTTGTCTTTAGCACCAGTTGCTAATTCAAAACTCAAGGATGAGGAGTAGAACCAGGTCTCAAAGAATCAAGAAAATAGCGATAATGGATTTAAAGTTTTTTACTTGCTCTAGTCATCTGGAGCTGAGACATGTTCTTCACTAGATCATATTCAGTAAGGTACCCCATCTGAAGTAGGGAATTATCTCCAAGAGATTTGTTTATAGAAGAGGCCTTTTCATGAGAAAGTGAGCACAGTTATTTACTGATAGTAGAAATAGGACATTTTTTGGACGTTCTCCCCCGAGGAAGAACTGTCTCAAATATTTAACAAGAATTGGAAGAGCCAATTAAGGATGAAGTGCTCTGGCCAATGTCTAAAGGGCAGAAATATTTAAATGGTTGGACAGAGACTCCTCTTGCTTTAGATAACATTTCATTAAGTAATTGTGTCAACATTACATTTTTGAAGGCATGGTGCCCTGGTACTCATGTGGGAAGACAGACTGTAGGAATAAGTTCCAAATATTTTCTCAAAATAATTTCTAAAAATTGCCCCAAAGGCTGGAGAAGTAGGAGCTTAAAACCTACAGAATTTTAGGTGCAAATATAAGCAATAAGAAAATCTCTAGATAGCTCTAGTAGAATGTCTGATTTTGAAGTTCACAGATTTTGTTGCGCCTACTAGAAAACGTTAGCTGCAAGCTGTAGTCTCAAGTTGCAGCTTCATAATTGTTGAGTAAACTTTGGATGGAATGATTTTATATTGTCTGCCTGAACACTGGGAAATTGTCCTGAAAATACTCAGTTTTTGGTGTATTTGATGTATAATTATTCTTTTTAAATAATTTCTTAAGTGTATTCCAACTTTTAAGAGCAAAGAAATGTGATTATTGATTATATTCTTAGTTTGTGGTGGTCTTAATTCAATATATTTTAAAACTAACCTAATTTGTTTATCTATATACTAAGAAGAAAAGAGTCAAGACACAATTACAGTTTATTCCATTTAAAATTATTCATTTATTGTTCAATGAGCCATTCCTACCCCCTCTAATTCTGGCAGACTATTATAGTTCAGACATAAGAAATACAGGAAAAAACATGAACAACAACATTCAGTAAAATCATGGACTTTTTTACATTAGGATTTTTAAAAAAGATTTTATTTATTTGAGAGAGAGAGAAAGAGAGAGAGCAAGAGAGTGCACAAAGAGGGGTGGGGGGTGAGAGAGGGGCAGAGGGAGAGGGAGAAGCAGACCCCCGGCTGAGCAGGGAGCCTGACATGGGGTTCAATCCCAGGACCCTGAGATCATGACCTGAGCCAAAGACCACCCAGGCACCCCTACATTAGGATTTATTTTTTGTGTTGCACAGTTCCATGGGTTTTGCCAAATGCATAATGTCATATATCCTACATTTTGGTATAATACTGAATAGTTTCACAAAGCTAAAAATCTGTGCTTTACCTGTTCATAGCTCCTAACCATGTCCTTCCTCGTTGTTTTAATTTGCAATTCCCTAATGGCATATGACACTGAGCATCTTTTTATAGACTTATTTGCCATCTGTTTATTTTCTTCAGTGAGATGTCTGTTCAGGTCTTTGGCCCATTTTTTAAATTGAGTTGTTTGTTTTCTTATTGTTGAGTTTTATACATTCTGAATAACAGTACTTTATTTGATGTGTCTTTTGTAAGTACTTCCTCCCAGTCTGTGGCATGTCTTCTCATTCTTTTACACAGCAGAAGTTTTTAATTTTAATGAAGTATATCTTATCAGTTATTTCTTTCATAGATCATGGCTTTAGTGTTGTATTTAAAAAGGCACCATCAGGGCGCCTGGGTGGCTCAGATGGTTAAGCGTCTGCCTTCGGCTCAGGTCATGATCCCAGGGTCCTGGGATCGAGTCCCACATCGGGCTCCCGGCTCAGCGGGGAGCCTGCTTCTCCCTCTGACCCTCTCCCCTCTCATGCTGTTTCTGTCTCGCTCACTCTATAAAAAATAAATAAATAAAAAATCTTAAAAAAAAAAAAAAGGCACCATCATACCCAAGGTCATCTATATTTTGGTGTTATCATCTAGTAGTTTTAGTTTTTTATTTGAAATTTAGTTATGTGATCCATTTGGGGTTAATTTTTGTAAATGATATAAAATTTGTGTCTAGATTCATTTTCTTTCTTTACATGTAGGTGTCCAACTCTCCCAACTCCATATGTTGGAAAACTATCTTTGTTCCATTTTGTTTTTTGACACGTCTTTGTCAAACAACAGCTGACTATATTTGTGTGGGTTTATTTCTCGGTCCTCTATTATGTTCCATTGACCCATTTGTCTATTCTTTTGCCAATACCATACTGTCTTAGCTATTATAGTTTTATAATAAGTCTTGAAGTCAGCTTATGTCAGTCCTCCGACTCTGTTATTCTTCAGTGTTGTGTTGGCTATTTGGCCCCTTTTGACTTTCCTTACACATTTTAGAGTCACCTTGCTGATACCCACAAAATAACTTTTGGTTGGGATTGATTGAATTCAATCTATAGACCAAGTTGGAAAGAACTGACATTTTAACAATGTTGAATTTTCCTATCCATGAACATGGAATATTTCTCAATTTAGTTCTTTGATTTATTTAATCAGAGTTTGTAGCTTTCCTCATATAGCTCTTCTATGTATTTTATTAAATTTATTCAAAGTATTTCTTTCTTTTTTGGGGGGAAGGTGTTAATGTAAATGATATTGTGTTTCTAATTCCAAACTTCAATTTTTCCTAGCTCTGATATAGGGAAGGAAGATTCTCACCATTAAGGTGTTTTATAGTGTTTTTTACCAAGTTGATAACATTCTTCTTTATTCCTAATTTCCCGAGAGTTTTATCAAAATGGGTGTTGGATTTTCTCAAATGTTTTTTCTGCATCTATTAATATGATCATGTGATTTTTCATTTCTAGCTTGTTGACTTGATGAATTACACTGATTGATTTTTGAATGTTGAACCAGACGAGTATTTGGGATAAAGCCTATTTAGGCATGGTGTATAATTCCTTTTTTAAAAAAATATGAGAATGTATTTCAATCTTTATTTAAAAACAGATAATAATAAATAATCTAAACGTCTGGCATTAACAGATAGCTAAATACATTATTTCATCCATATGATGGAATATTATATATTATATAATTATATATTATATATTATATATTCATTAAAATGATCAAGGTCTATATTTGACTTGCAAGTATATTCATGAGATAGTGTTAGTTTAAAGTAAGTTGTAAAATACATGGTATGATCCAATTTTACAAAATAAACATTTATAAATTTCCACAAGAAAAATACAGGAAGTATATCCATAAAATATTAACAGCGGTTATTTTTAAATGGTGATATGTAATTAAAATGCTTTTACTTATGAATATTTTCTAACTTTTCTAAAAAGAACATGTATTAATTGTGGGAGCAAAATGGGGGAAAACAGAAGCCCAATCCTGGTGATCCTGTATATTTCTTTTTATACATTATTGGATTTGATTTGCTATTTTATTAAGAATTTTTGTATCTATATTTATGAGAGATATTGGTTTATAGTTTCTTGCAATGTCTTTGTCTAGTTTTGGCATTAGCATAATGCTAGCCTCATAGAATAAGTCAGGAATGCTCCCTCTGTTTTAATTTTTTGATAAGATAATTGGTATCATTTCTTAAATGTTTGGTAGAATTCACCAATGACACCACCTGGGTCTTATACTTTTTTTTTTTGGTAAGATTATTGGGTTTCAATTCAGATTCTTTAAATGATATAAGCCTGTTCAGATGATCTACCTCTTTGTGTGAGTTTTGGTAAATTTTGGCTGCCAAAGAATTGGCTCATTTCATCTAAGTTATCAAATTTGTGGGCATAGAATTGTCCATTATATTTCTTTATTATACTTTAATATCTGTGGAATCAGTAGTGATGGATCCTCTTACATTTCTTATATTAGTAATTTATCTTCTCTCTTCTTTTCTTGGTTAGCCTGGATAGAGATTTATTAATTGTATTGTTCTCTTAAAAGAAATTGTGTAAGACTGTTGAATCACAGACCTGTACCTCTGAAACAAATAATACGTTATATGTCAAAAAAAAAAAAAGAAGAAGATAGTAGGAAGGGAAGAATGAAGGGGGGGAAATTGGAGGGGGAGACGAACCATGAGAGACTATGGACTCTGAGAAACAAACTGAGGGTTCTAGAGGGGAGGGGGGTTGGGGGGGATGAGTTAGCCTGGTGGTGGGTATTAAAGAGGGCATATATTGCATGGAGCACTGGGTGTTATATGCAAACAATGAATCATGGAACACTACATCAAAAACTAAGGATGTAATGTATGGTGATTAACATAACATAATAAAAAAAAAAGCTTTTGGTTTCATTAATTTTCTTTATCATATTCCTGTTTTCTAGTCCATTGATATATGCCTTAATTTTTATTATTTCTTTTCGTTTCAGGCTTTAGGTTTACATTGGTCTTCTTTCTCTAGTTTCTTAAGGCAGTAATTTAGATTATGAACTTTAGGTCTTATTTCATTTCTAATATATGCATTTGATGTTTTAAATTTCCTCTAAGCATTGTTTTTGCTGCATCCCACAAATTTTGATGTTATACTTTCTTATTCACTTTTTAGTGGCTGCCCTGGGGTTTGTAGTATACTTTTACAACTAATCTAAATCCGCTTTCAAATAACACTAAACCACTTCATGGATAGGGCAGAGTATAAAAGAGTATTCCCAATTCCTCCATTCCATCTTTTTTAACATTGCTGTCATTTATTTTGTTTATTCATAAATATAATTACTCAATGCATTGTTACTATTATTTTGAACAGTTATCTTTTAGATCAATTAAGAATAAAAAAAATTTATCTTCATTTATTCCTTCTCTAATACTTTTCTTTTCTTATGTAAATCTGATTCTCTGACCTATATCATCAAAGAACTTCTTTTAACATTATTCACAAGGCAGGTCTACCAACGACAAATTCCTAGCTTTTGTTTGTGTGAGACAGTATTTCTCTTTCAGTTTTGAAAAATTAATTTCACTGGATACAGAATTCTGGATATGTGAGAGTTTTTTTTCTTTTAGGTCTTTAAATATTTCACTGTATCCTCTCCTTGCTTGCATATTTTCTGAAGAGAAGTTCAATGTAATTCATATCCCTCTTCCTCTATAGGTAGGGTTTCTCCCACCCTACCTTCTTTCAAGATTTTCTCTTTGGTTTTCTGCAGTTTGAGTATTATATGCCTAGGTTTGTAGTACATTTTGTTGTTGTTGTCTTGCTTGGGGTTCTCTGAGTACTTGGATCTGTGTTTTGGTGTCTGTCATTAGTTTTGGAAAATTCTCAGTCATTATTACATAAAATATTTCTCTTGTTCCTTTCCTTCTTCTCCTTCTGGTATTTCCATTCATGTTACTCTTTTGTAATAACCTCAATTTTCTTGGATATTTTATTTCTTTTTATTTAAAATATTTTTCTGTTTGCATTCAATTTGAGAAGTGTCTATTGACATATCTTCAACTTTACTGATTCTGTCTTTGCCATGTCCAGCCTATTGCTTAGCTGGTCAAAAGTATTCTCCATTTCTGTTAGTGTTTTTTATTTCTAAAATTCCCTTTTTATTCTTTCTTAGAGTTTCCATCTCTCTTCTTACATTACCTATGTGTTCTTGCATGTTGTCCATTTTTTTCTATTACAGCCCTTAACATGTTAATCATAGTTGTTTTAAATTCCTGTTCTGATAATTCCAAAATCTCTGCCACATCTGAGTGTGGTTCTGCTGTTTGCTTTGTTTCCTCAGACTGTGCTTTCCTTGCCTGTTAGCATGCCTTGTACTTTTTTTGTTGAATGGTAGAAATGATATATTGGGTAATAATAACTGAAGCAAATAGGCTTTTAGTGAGTGGTCTATGTTTTATCTGGCTAGGAGTTAGGCTGTGCTTAACATTTGCTGTAGTCACGTCAGAGGTTTCAGTTTCCTCTGGTGTCCTCAATTTTTGTTTACTCTGTTGTGTTTGATTTCCCTAGAAACTCCTTAAGGAGAGTGCATGTCTTACAACTCTCTTAGATGTAATGCATTGCAAATATACAAGAGCCCTGATGATATGTGTGAGATATTAAGGAGAGGAAACATTCTATAATTATAATCCTGTAATTAAATCTCCATTTTCAGGGAGGGGAAGGGCAAAATCTCTGAATTATGACCTTCAGAAGAGATTCCTAGACTTTTTATTTCTCCACTTACTTGAGACAGGAAGACCAGAGTGGGGCTAGAGTTAGCTTATTGCCCCCCCACCCCCACCCCCAGGTCAGATGAGGCTCTGGTAAAGTAGTTTCCTTTGAAGACAGACCTTTGTTAAGGAAAAATCTTTTACAAGAACCTAAGCGTACAATATTATTTTCTGACTGGCCTGACTCAGTATAGGGAAAACTGCGGAAGTGAGAGAACTCAGAGGAATGGACACTTAATGAATCCCTGTACTACCTCTAAAACATTAGCTATCTCAAGTGAACATGTGGCAAGTATAAATCACAGGCAATCATGATTAGATTCTGTGACAATATTCGAAGTACCAATATTCCATGTAATTAGAGAGATCCATATGCTTTAGATACTAGATGTGCAGGTAGTAGAATTGACACTCTGTTGAGAAAATGTTAAAGTATAATGTGTATTCTTTTTTTTTTAAAGATTTCATTTATCCATTTGAGAGAGAGAGAATGAGAGAGAGCACATGAGAGGAGGGAGGGTCAGAGGGAGAAGCAGACTCCCTGCCGAGCAGGGAGCCTGATGTGGGACTCGATCCAGGGACTCCAGGATCATGACCTGAGCCGAAGGCAGTCGCTTAACCAACTGAGCCACCCAGGCGCCCCATATAATGTGTATTCTTGTTTAAAAGTTCTCTTCTATGTGGACAGAGTGTCAGTATATACATAACAGAAAAAGTATGCATGATCCAGTCATCTTGGAAGTTCTTATTATGGCAGGTGAGCATGCAGCCAATTTATCAAATATCCATAAACACACACACACATATTGCATATATATATGTGTGTGTAAATAGAAATATATACTTATAACAATTTTCAAAACAAGGAGTACACACATACAAACTTTGATTCTACTCAAATATTTTATAAAATATTTAGTTTCCCCAGGTAGTCTAAACCAGCCAGTGTATCAGACTATTGGAGTACCAGTTGGGATTCCTTAAATTACTCATATTTGCCCTGTACCCTAGGGACAAATCAGAATTTTTTTAGTGTACCATACTTATGAATTTATTTATGACATTATTTATCCAAAAGTTGAAGCTCCTTTTTCAAGTCATAGCTACATCATGATGCTAAGCATTGATAAAAAAACAGAGAAAAGTAAAAATACTGTTCTGTTCACATTTGAGGAGCACCCTTCAGTACTCTTACACATAACTTTCTTTTTTTTTTAAGATTTTTTTAATTTGAGATATATAGAGAGAGATCACAAGAGGCAAGGGGGAGCAGAGGGAGAGGGAGAAGCAGGCTCCCCGCTGAGCCAGGAGCCTGACACAGTGCTGGATCCTGGACCTGAGCTGAAGGCAGACACCCAACCAGCTGAGCCACCCAGGTGTCCCAACACATAACTTTCTTGATGCCTTATCTCATTTAATCTTTACAACAACTTTCTTTTATTTATTTTTTATTTTTTTTTTAATATTTTATTTATTTATTCGACAGAGACATAGCGAGAGAGGGAACACAAGCAGGGGGAGTAGGAGAGGGAGAAGCAGGCTTCCCCGCGGTGCAGGGAGCCCGATGCGGGGCTCGATCCCAGGACCCTGGGATCACGACCCGAGCCGAAGGCAGACGCTTAATGACTGAGCCACCCAGGTGCCCCTACAACAACTTTCTTTTAATAAAGATTTTATTTCTTTATCTGAGAGAGAGAGTGTGCACGAGTAGAGGGGAGGGTCAGAGGCAGAGGGAGAGGGATAAGCAGACTCCCCACTGAGTAGGGAGCCGGACTTGGGCTATGTCTTGGGACCCTGGGATCATGACCTGAGCTGAAGGCCAACGCTTAACTGACTGAGCCACCCAGGTGCCCCTCTTTACAATTTTTGATGGTAAATGTAATTCTCCTCACTTGAAAATGGAAAAGAAAAAGTAGTATCAGGATAAAGCGATTGCCATCTTAAGCTTGGCCTCCAAATAGTTTCTTTCTATGAAATGAAAGTTGAGAAAAATGGCACATGATGTGAAAAGTCTCATATTTTTCTTGAACAGTTTTCTGGTGAGATGAAAGTAGAATGGAGCCATGATCAAAGGAGAACAATAGAAACTAAAACTTGTTTAACCTCCTCACTTCAAATATAAGCATAACCATGAAGGCAGTATACATACTAGTTAAAAGTGCAGACTTTAAGTATAGACTGAACTGTTTTTGAATTCTGGTTCTGCTTATACTTGCTTCATGATCTTGGCCAGATGACTTAACCTCTGGAAGTCTCTATTTTCTCATTTATCAAGTAAAGATAATATAGGTCATTTTTCTTATTTGTCAAATAGATCTAATAGAGTTGAGGTGGAAATTAATGTATGCAAGTTGCCATTTATGTTTGAAAAATTGATAAAAGAAGTTATTAATATTATTGATATAGATATTATTGATATATTGATGATATTATTGATATAGAATTGTGGTAAGGAATGCTTCCTTTATTCTCCAGGATTGGTGAATGTGCTATTTATGTACTTTTCACATCCTTTCATTCATTACTTGATAGGTTTTGAAAATTACAAGTAAGTTAGACAAAAAGTAGAGTTGCATCATTTCCCTAATTGTTTCTTATAGCACTGTATCTTTAAATACTATTAAAGAAAGAAAAAATATTCTATTTGCTATTCAATGCTTTTTATTTCAAGGCTGCAACACTATCCTGCATTTAGAAACAAGCTACAAAGTACTGTGGACTAGGATATGATAAAGCTAATTTATTTTTCTGACTTTTTAAACCAAATTAGATGGTTTCTTTGGTTATGTATATGCAGATAATTTAGATTTGATTTTCAAACTGAAGAACATGTACTTAATTTTGGAAACATTCATCACCTTAAGATATTCACTAAGTTTGTCTAAAAAGAAAGCTTTAAAAATTCTTGTCTCAGCTAAAAAATTAAATCACTACACGATTGCTAAATTACTAAGCAATCAATTGAGAAAATAAAACAAAATATTAAATTCACTCCAGCTCATCCATTTCATTTGTGTTGAATGGATGGATATTCCTTTTTCCTCATTTTATGCTGCAATATAAACAAATCATAATATGCTTTAAGGAATACAAACTCTATACTCCATATAACAAATAGCAAAAACTAAATCAGTATTTCTTGTTGGTCTCTGAATCAAACATCTAATTTTGACAAGCACATTTTAATTTAAAGGATGAATTTCCAAGGCGGCTTAATAAAAATTAATCATCCCTTAGACCTTAACACCTTAATTATTTCTTACACTCAATTAGAAAACTACTTTAGTTTAAAACCGATAGTTACCTGTGTAATCAATAAACATGATTTTCTAAAACGATTTCTATGTAACAGTTGAAATTTAAATCATTTAATTAAATTGCATCATGTACTTAGTCTTGATTTGCTTCTTTAGCCACAATTAGATAAGAGTAAAATTTAGTGTTGCTTTGTGCTTCACAGCATAATCAATAAATATGTCTTCTAATATTACTTTTGGAAAATAAACTTTATTATGAGAGTGATTATTTATAAGCTTTGAATTTAACTTGTCTTTTAAATTAAATTACCACATTTCTTATTTATTTGTTTAGCTAAATCAAATTAAAAAGCGATGTGATCAAAATACTTTGCTGGAAAAAAAAACTAACTTGCTGGTACCATAGAGAGAATTTAAAAAAATGAAAACCTAGAGGAAAATGTGGTATCTATAGTAACAGACTTAGTGTAAATTAAAAAAAGTCCATTCACCTCCAATTCATCAAACAAAACAGTACACACAGTAATCAAATATCAATGGCAACAACAAACACATATCAGCATCTACTCTGTGTAAGACGTAATAATGAACACTACCTGCCAGTATAGTTGGAGAAAAAAGACACACATATGACTTGGGTGAAGAAAGCATACTGAAGAGCAATGGGATAGAAGGTAAGAAATGTATGAAGGAACATATCGTGGAAAATTTTGAAAGAAGAAGTTAACATTTATTGAATGCTTACAAGAATTCAGGCACAGTTCTGAGTTCTTGAATTCACACGGTACATCTTCAATTCATTGCTAAGGAAGCTAAGGTATGGATGGCTTAAGTGATACTGTACCAGGGGTAACATCTGGAGGCAGACAATGCCCATTATTCTCTCATTTTGTGATGTCAGTTTTGTCACCTAGCTAAGATGATGCTTGCTTTCTCCACTGTACAGTTCCTATAATTCCTTTTGCAACTATTAACCAATATTTAGGAAAACAATTTAAAGCAATGCAAATATCTTATACCTCATCAAAATTTCCTTCTACATTTAGCATCCGTGGATAAGCCTTGCCTGAACTAATCTTTACTATGATTGTGTGGTTTATATACTTAACTTTATGCAGTTACAAAATGATGATTTCCTAACACCAGCATTCTCTCCACATTCCCCAATCAGCTCTTCTCTAATGATCTTTTCCCCGTAGAACCATCACACAAGAAGATGTGGCAGGTTTAGCGGTGGTTCGGGTAGACTGGTGTGAGAGCTGTATAAAGGAACGGACAAATGAAAAAGTAGATAAATGGAGAACAAATAGAAGAGTGAAGGATCAGGATGCAGTTGTCCCTGAGAATGTTTATAATTAAGAAGAAACAAAGCGCAGGAGATCTCAAATAAATGGATATGTTATCAGAATGTTAGGAGGAGAATCAAGGTAGTGATTAACAGAATTCTCAGCACAAGGGAAGTTCATGAAGGAAAGTTTGGTCAACAAAATAAATATAGTTCTCAGGTTCAGGGAAATAAGAAATGTCATTAGAAGTGGTGATCAATGGAATACAGTTGACCCTTGAACAAAATGGGTTTGAATTGTGTAGGTATACTTATAAGTGGATTTTTTCTGAATACTGTGTAGTACTGTAAATGTATTCTCTTCCTTATGATTTTCTTAATAACATTTTTCTTTCTCTAGCTTACTTTATTATAAGAATACTGTAGATAATGCATATAGCATTCAAAATATGTGTTAATTAAATTGTTTATGATATTAGTAAGGCTTCCGGTCAACAATAGGCTATTAGTAGTTAAGTTTTTGGGGGAGTCAAAAATTAAATGTAGATATCTGACCATGTGGGGTTGGCACCCCTAACCTGTGTGTTGTACAAGGGTCAACTGTATTAGAAAGTGGGCATTTTTTGAGAACAGTAGGGTCAGTTGCAAAATTGCAGAGGTTACAGTTGATAAAGACAAGAATGAAAATGTTGGAATATTGACATGTTTTCAGTGATATAAAAGATAAAAGTTGGTAAGTGTGGAAGGGCAAAGGAAGGATTCGTTCATTTTTCTTGTATGTTTGTTTTTATTTTAAAAGAGGAAACTAATACCATGTATTAAAGTAGGAGAAGGAGGTGCTCAAAATTAAACAACTGTGCAGAGTTGGGCATAGAAGCAAAGTCCTCATGTGTCAGGAAAGAATGGGATCAAAAGCAACTGATTATGGATTACAAAGTTCGTTACACCTTCTCTTGCAGCTATTTTCTGCAAAATTGTGAAATTAGGTTAAGGAGAATAAATCCACTGGTCTCCATCCTTTCAATGAAGCCAAAGGTGAGTTTATCGATAAATAGTGTGTGTCAAACCAGTGAGCCTGGAACTTAAACAAAGGATATAATTACTTTGGGGTCTTCAATAGCAAATTAGCAAGCAGGAGAGTTGCTGCTGAGCTGGCCTCTGTAATGTGTGAAATCTGCATGGTTATCTATCTTCCTTTGGGATTATTGTGTGATTCAGAACAAGAACAAAGAAAACAAGTATGAGATTAAAAGGCCAAGGATTTAGAAAAAAAAAATATGGCAAGAAGAGGAATAAAATAGACCAACATGAAGTTCAGGCTGATGGTGAAGTCTTAATTAGAGAATGAGTAATCAGAAAAATCCAGGTAATTTGAGATACAAGGCAGTTCCTTACTACTTATGTGGTTACGTGTGCAGATGGCTTTTTACATTCATAGTGTGTATGGCTGTGTAGGTATATGTAGTTATGTAAACAACTAAATGATGTCATGAAATAAGATGTTCTTTATCTATGAAATTGCACTAATGTATACAACTGTACTACACATTCAGAGAGAAGGTTAATTTTAAGCATAGGCAGTTGAGTCAGGGACTCTTATGACTATCCCACTTCATCTTCCCTTTCCTCCCTGCTCTTTCCTGATCTTCCATTAATCCCCCCCATCCGGAAGAATGGCAAGGAGACCACAACAGCCAGTTGGAGGCTATAGATTGGAACAACTGGTAAGTAACTTTTGCGTAGAAGATGTCCTGCGTTACGGCAGGAGTGAAGAAGCTGGAATGGTGAACATACTACTACTGGGAGCTAGAGTTGATTGATACTCCAAATAATAATTGGTTTTGGAAAGATTTGGACTCACCAAAGGTTTGTTATATAATGATGGATGTCATTAACTCATTGGGAATAGTAACCCATTAATTTTCTTTATGAGTTAGAGGAAAACAAATCAGAATCTCAGTTGGACAGAAAGACATTAAATATTTGCACATATATTGAAAAACACAGACGTTTGAATAGACCAAATTGGGAATTAATTTTAGCAATTAAAAGTATGAGATAACTCATATTAAAAAAACTTATTATTTTTTTCTTTTTGTAGGCCAGGAAGTCATATTTATATTTGGTAACGATGTAGGTTTTTAAGCCTCTAAGTAATTTTTTAAAATCACTAATATAAAATACCGTTAGTCTTCTAGTCCAAAGACTTCTAGGTACAAAATATACTTGCTAATTGCAGGCGATCCTTAAGTATTATTATTTAATAATTGGTTCATGGGTACGCTGGGGAAATGGTATGGAAAAATTTAAAGGCTGAAATTTCAAAATATCCCATTAACATATAAGCGGAAACATTGGTCCTGCGGAGTCAACAAGAGTTAATGAAAAGATCCTGATCCAAGCAGCATCCCTTCCTCCTATTCTCCAGCTCAAATTCAGGAATAAAGTTAAACGAGAACATCACATACACAGATACATCTCATATTCTAACAATCTAAAAACAATAGAACCAGCATTGGAGAAAGAGTATTTGCATACCATCTAGTGGCAGTTTTAAAATATAGCAAAAGTTTTTCCAGATTTTTTTTTGTTTCAGTGGAAATAGTGTATATGATTGTATTTGCCCCGAATACAGATCACGAAACTTGCCATTTCACATGTTCAAAAAATAAGGTGAGGAGTGGTTTTGCTCATTCCTGACACACCCCAAAATACACTACCATCACTTCCGAATAACTATTTCATATTTGCTAATATTTTAAAAGATATCAACTATTGTAACTTTGCAATTGCTGCACCATTTTGTCAGAAATAGGTGTGTCCTTGTGCTCCACGCTTAAAGGGAATTGTCCTTACGCTGAATTAAAATGCTTAAGTAAAACTTCACTCGTTTTTCTACCAGTGAACAACAAAATACGACAGTCAATGCTTTAATGCTCTTTCCACAGATTGGGGTCATGTTGAAAATAAAAACATTCACATAATAACTTTGTCTGGAGCACATGAATGGATACTGGGGCTAACTGACCAGCTCGTCAACTTCTTGTGAGTGATGTCACTATGCAGGTCGGTCATATGGTTTCTCTCTATATTTTTGAAAAAAATAAAAAATTAACTGCTAATCATTTAAGTACAAAACAAAGGGTTTGGGATTTTTTTTTTTTTCTCCTTAGAGTAACTTTGAGGCAGAAGTGTCCAGATCAGAGTAGGCAGCCATCATTCCCAAAGCCAGTGCATGCTGTATGGGCAAAGAGAGCAGAAGGCATTGCTTCCTGATGCATGTAGCGTGTGTGGTGAAGAGGAGGTGCCTGTGGCAACACGGCTGTCAGGAACAATGCCACGTGTGTTCTGCTGCCATAGAAAAGTCAAAGAGGATAGGGAATTCCTAGCACATCCATCTGGAATGGATCTTGCTAAGAGAGGCAAGCTGAATTTTATGATGAAAATAGAAGGGAGCACATGAGTGGAGTCCTCAGTTGGGGGCTTACATAATTGAAAGGGGAATCCGCCTTAGAGCTGAGTCTGTGTTGGGCACAACGTGCAGGGCAGGAGGTGTTTTCTTTTTTCTGCTTAGAGCTCTAATTAGGGAAGATGGAAAGAACACAATACGAAGATGGTCTTGCAACTTTGTGGTGTGGGCTGTGAGCAGCTGAAACTTGGGCTCTACTCATTCTGGCTTCCTTCAAAGTTAGAGGCATATGGCATTCACTTGCTTTCCTAGGAGGTTTTGGTCCAACTATTAATTTTTGGAGTTCATAGTACACAATAACAGAATTCTTTCTTTTTTTTTTTTAAGACTTTATTTATTTATTTGATAGAGAGAGCCAGAGAGTAAAAACAGGGGAGTGGCAGAGGGAGAAGGAGAAGCAGGCTCCCCTCTAAGCAGAGCCCAATGTGGGGCTTGATCCCAGGACCCTGGGATCATGACCTGAGCCAAAGACAGATGCTTAACTGACTGAGCTACCCAGGGCCCCCCAGAATTCTTTTCAAACATAGAGTCAGTTGAGGAATTTAGGTTACATGATACCAAAAACCTATAGTTTTCCTCTGTGTTCACCTAGGCTTTTCCCCAGAAGGCAAAGCCTGAAATCAGGGCTTGTGTACCAGTGACTTATTTTGGAAGTATCCCAGAGAGCAGGAGTGAGAGGTAGAAAAGAATGAAAAATTTAAAAAAGAAGAGAAAGTCCTTACAAGCGAGTGTTCTTGAGATGGTCACCCCTGTAGGCAGCTGGCCCTCAATCCTACTGGGAGCCTCTGAAGAGCCACATAGAATCCATCTCAAAACTGTCCACCTGAGGGACAAATGAAGACTTTCACCATGAATGGAGTTGAACTCTTTTCAATTTAGAGTAAAGGAAGCAAGAGAAATTTAGATTAGGGAGGACTCGAAAACTGAATTATGCTGGAAAAAGTGTGAGGTGGAAGCAGATCTGTATGTACTATAAGCACCCAAAGGAACAGTTCTCCCAACCCTCCTTGTTCTTTATAGTTGCCCTTAATCTCCATTTATAGTCAACTATTTCTGTTTCTCAGCTGACTGCTCTCCATATTAGGTTATTTGGGAGATAGTGGAGGAAATTAGGTGAGGATAGAGTTCTATATTATTTTATCACCCACTATATTTGCCTGGTAATGTTATTGAAGAGTTTCATGAATGAAGGGATTAATACCTAATTCCACTATAGTGTATCTTTATGACGTTGGCTGACCTACATAACCTGAATCTGGTTTCCTGTCAAATTTTGGAAAAATAAAATTCTACCCTGCAGATTTGAGGTTTAGTCAGGATAACATGAGGTAAAATATATAAAAATACTCTTCAAACTGCAAAGTACTTTTCAAATATAAGTAAGTATGCTCTTATGCCATTTGAGCCTTCTGGTATTTAATACGATTCTTGGTGCACCAGAATTTTCTGCAAATTCCAATAAAGGGACCTTTTAAGGCTTTCACCTAACAGATATCACTTAGGAAACTTGGGGCTTCCCAGACTTAAATTAGAATCCTTTTCTCCCACCATGCTCAGTAGTTATTCATTATACAATAAAAATTAAAAAGCAAACTATAGCCTGTCCTGAGAAAGGTTACTATTTTATTCTAGAACAAAGCATTCAGGGGCCATTTGGGAGGTTTCCTTGGCACTGAGGCTGGATGTGTGACAGACTGAAAAACCCTGCTCAACGCCCACAGTGCCGAACACTCGATGTTCTAAATATGTAGCTGGAAAACTTCCCAGATTGTACATCTGCCTCTCTAATTTACACCTCCAAAAACGAGGGTGAGCGAGGAAGAGGTGAGAAGCCTTAATGAACTACTTGGAACCTTTGCATGTGCTGAGAAAAACTTCCCGGCACTCACTGCAACCTGGCAGCAGAGGGCTAGGTGGTAAACAAATAGCTGAATCTCGAGTCTCAGTGATGCCCGTTACATTCCAATGATGACCCTTCCTTCAAAGAGTAACCAAGAATCCCTTCCTTCCTTCTTTTTTTTTTTTTTTCCTGGATCTTCTATCAGTCCTTCCAAGATATCTCATGGGTCCCAAATTGGACATTCACTAAATTCTTCCTCTCAGTTGGCTGCTAGATTCTGGTCCCAGCATGACTGGGGACTCCTTTTGTTATCACATTTTTGGTCTTCGTTTCCACACTATGGATGCTGCACACATCGAAACTACACCTTCATTGGAATCAAATGTTTACCTTGTAATAAAATTACTAAGACACTGAAATCTTCAAAAGAGTGCTGGCAAGAGCATGTAAATCCTAAATTGGCTGCAGTGAGAGAGGAACAAAGTTTGCAGAGAGTAAACTGCTTACAATTCAGTCTTAATTAATGGTGTTGCTCAGCAGGCCATTCTTGCAGTCCATAATGTGAAAGCAATAATCTGTTTATACTTTGGGGAAGGACTTTTGCTTGTGATAAAACTCAAGATAGCCCTTAATATAGCATTTCCTAAATCATAGCATAGCAGGTTATGCTTGCCTTGTCCACATCATAAAGGCCTCTTCATTCTTCCAGGGGTCCATGGACCCCAGATAGACCATGGACAGAATTCAATGTGTTTATGAATGTGGATGAAAAAAATTGTATCTTCAGTTTTGCTAACCCCTTCCTGAAATCTAGCATATCTTTTTAAAAATAAATATGGGCTGTGAACCTCAGTATTATTAGCAGAACCTGGGACTCTACCAATATCACAGGTATTTTCGTAACAGTTTATAGTTTTTACAGATGTCTCAAGTAACATTTAAATTTTTCACTTCTTTTAACTAGGGTGATTACTAGAACCACCATTAAATCTTGTTATTTAGTGCATTAATAAGGAAGCACATATATTAGTACTTGAAAAACATATTTTATATAACTCTTTCCATAGAGTTTGTTTCAGTTACATTCCTATGCATTTAAGTGTTTAAAAATATTATTCTGTGAAAATTTCATCAGATTGCCAGAGGGGTGTGAATAAAAATATGCTAAGATTTCCTGTTAGACCTACATCAGACTTTCCGCTCCATGAAGCCTCCACAAGATCTCCAAGGAGAGCTCAGCACATCAGTCTTTGTGCAGTCACAGCAATGAATTTGCAAATCATAATTGGCACTTCTCATGCCCACTCAAGTCCAGCTCCTCCTTCAGAATGTGAGCTTCTGGATGTACAGAGACACTCTCTCTAGCATAAGTGGCTCTGGAGCTGGACTGCTTGAGGTCCAGACCCTAGATGACTTGCCTGGTCCCAGATGCATCACCTAATCCTGAATGCTTCAGCTAGTAGCACCAGCTACTAGACCAGCCGCTCTAGTTTCCTCAACTGTAAACTGAAGATGAGAGTACCCACCTCCTACATTTGTCCTAATGATTAAATGAGTGAAATGCTCGGAGCAATGCCTGGGAGATAGTGAGTACTCAAGAGATGTTAGCAATCATCATCCTCATCTTCATTAGCAGCAGCGGCAACTGCTGCAGCATCTTCATTAAAGGTGCTGTTGGAGAATGTAGTAGAGGTAGCAACACCTTTGCAAATTCGGAATCAAGCATAGTACCTGCCTGGCACGTAGTAAGCATCCAATTAATGTTTTTGAATAAATGAAATAATTAATGGATTTCTTTTTGCTTTCAAATAATAAATGCATATACATTTTTTTCACATCTTTATGGCCAGTCTCTTGGCAGAAGACAGAGGTGTGTTGTCTTGGCTTGTATCTATGTCAAATGTGCATAAAAAGAATCCGAGCAGATTGTCACTGCAGTTATTAGCATTGATAAAATCATACTTGTTTATATTTATATTTGTGAACATAAAGTCGTTGAAAATATCTTTTAAAAGTTTTCTCTATAATAAGATTTTGAAATAAAAAGAACATAGAAATACAGTTATGAGAGTTAAACACCTATCACGGATTAAAAGACATTTCTATGTTTTATTGCGAAGAAACAACCAAGAAACTTCCAAACTTCAAGATGCAAGACACTCAGAAAAAAAAGTTGTATTTCATTTTGTCATTGAGACTTACTCAAAATAATTGTTTGTTACATATGAGGGAATACAATTAAAGTCCATACACATTGACAAAGTTCCATAACAAGATAATGTACTTCTCAAAGTTAAAAGAACTTAGGATCCATTTTGTGCCTCATGAAGTAGTATCAATTGGATGTCAAATTTCCATCATCCTACGTTTGACTTTCAGAAGACACTGGGTGAATTTCTGTGATTCAATGAAGAAAAAAATTAACCTCAAATTTAACCAAATAAAAAATAGTGTATCAAATATACTGCAAATTATACTTCCAATCCTAAAGCTCAGGTATTAATTTCAAAAGCATCAGTTTTGAAATGAAGTACTTCACTTTGATGCTATTTATTACTACTCCTTCCATCTTGTATCATTTTAAAAGACAGTAAGTTACATAAGGATGTATATATATTTTCTTTCTCAAATATATAATTATACTTGCCTTAAACGTGGTACATGACAGGAAAAATTTTTCTTGAATATTCACTCAAGAGATCTTTAGTTAACACGCCTGGCCCACATATTTTTAATAGGTTCTATGAACAATCAACTCATCCAATGAGCTGAGAATAAGTTTCACAGTCTGTGCTATGACAGTTTTTATTCCTGATAGTATATCTTACTACCTCCAGCCCTTGATGTTTGAACAAATTGTTTTAGAGAAAATCTTAGTCAGTGATTCTCCAACTGTGGTCCCTGGGCTGCAATATCAGCATCACATAGGAACTGGGTAAATATAAATTCTTGAGGTCCATCCCAAATACTGAATCAGGAACTCCGGAAGTGGGGCCTAGCAATCTGTGTTTTAACAACCCTCCAAGTGTATCTGATGCATTTAGAATGAGTTATCTAAGAAAAGAGTATGAAGCCCATAGTGTACTGAATTTTTTCTTCAGCTGCTTTGTGGTTAAGATTAAAAGGGCATCTGCACCAAAGCTTGCAGAATGAGAGCATGGTGGAAATAGAATACCCCAAACAACGAAAAAAACATCAATCTTTGAAATGGTGCATCAGAACCGAACATGGTAAAAAGACATCATCACATTATAGGAAACACTGTACAACTCTGACACCAGGGTGATTCAGAAGAATCATAAATTCAGAATGTGAAGAAGGTCTAGACTGAAACTTAGATGCTTCTACTCAAGAAGAAAGCAGTAGTTAAGTCTAGAAACAATTAAATACCAGTTCTGGTTAATAATTGTGCATGTACATTTCATATGGTGTTTCTTTTTCTCTAGAAAATCTATTCATAAATTATAAGTATGTCAAAAGTAAAAACATATTTTTTTTAGGATTTATTTGTTTATTTATTTCAGAGAGAGAAAGAGCGAGCACGAGAGGGGGGAGAGTCAGAGGAAGAAGCAGACTGGTGTTTCTTTTTCTCTAGAAAATCTATTCATAAATTAAAAGTATGTCAAAAGTGAAAACATATTATTTTTTAGGATTTATTTGTTTACTTATTTCAGAGAGAGAAAGAGCGAGCATGAGAGCGGGGAGAGTCAGAGGAAGAAGCAGACTCCCTGCTGAACAGGGAGCCCGATGCGGAACTCGATCCCAGTACCCTGGGATCATGACCAGAGCCAAAGGCAGATGCTTAACTGACTGAGCCACCCAGGCACCCAAGAGACAACATTTTAGATTGATGAATTATGACAGGATTTAAAAAGTGACAAATCTGTATTGAACATATATAGAGTTTTTTACTGCAAGAATTCTCAGAGCCTTTGATATCATAAAACTCATTATAAAATTCTAAGAGGTACACAGACTAGCTTGATTTTTTAAATCTTGACCACTTGTGCCCTTTGGCTGACAGAATTTTGTTGGAATCCTGGTTTTGTTGAATTTACTTCGGTAAATTTGCTTAGATAAATAAACAACAGATTTATCATGGGTCATTATTAAGAGAAATAGGGATGTCAGAGACGGGGGTTAGGCATTTTCTTAATTACCTAAGCTTTTTGGTCTGTCTTCAAATAGAACAAGAGTAACTTCATCTAAACCATCTTTTCATTGGTATTTCTGTCAATTTGACTATTTGTGCTTAAACTGTGGAATCCTATCAGGAGCTTCTCTGGGCACCTAGTCCACTGAACAAGGTATCCGAAGTAGTAGAGGGGGCAAAGTTCCTTGGCAGATACAGTGATCCAATGCCCCACCTCCACGAGTGCCCAGAGTGCCTCATCAATCATTTTTTTCCAGTAGCCTCAAAAAAAGCAAAAGCACCCAGTGGGGCTGGCCCTCATCTTCATCATATCTCTGGTTCAACTGAACCATAATAATGTCTTTGTTAATAAAATGTTTGTTCATTAATTAATAATACAAACTAATCCAATAACCAAATTGTTGCAAGAGAAAAATCATAAAATATCTTCAGTCTACTTCTCAGTTGACTAATAAAACAGAAAAAAAAGAGGGTGCCTGGGTGGCTCAATCGGTTAAACATCTGACTCTTGATTTCAGTTCAGGTCTTGATCTCAGGGTTGTGAGCTCAAGCCCTGCGTTGGGCTCCATGCTGGGCATGGAGACTACTCAAACAACAACAACAACAACAAAACAGAAAAAAATAACAAGATATTTATGTCCTTTAATGAATACCTCATCACTGTCTCCACCAAACAAAACAAATTTGGAAAACATATATTTGATGATGTTTTAGATAATATAAATTGAGCTGTGCTTAACACGATCAAATTTATGGAATAGAGGTTTACTTATGAAACTTATTTTCATGGCATTACAATGACATCCAGTGGCTGCCTCTTTAAATAATATGTATTTCGATACTTTATACTTTTTGAATAGAAGGTAATTTAATCTCGTTCTGAAATTGTTCTCTGTGCATTTCCAGGTTCTTATATAAGAAACCTAGTTTCAAAGTTCACCCCACAGGAAAGATAAAGTTTGAATAGGAAGAGTTGTATAGTGAGCAAATTATTCCCAGCTTCATTCCCTCTTCATCGTGAATTCACCCTAAGGGAGGAATATGACAATATAGTTTAATTTCCTCATTTTTAATTCTCCTTGAGGCTACTTTTCCTTGTGGGTACCTAAAGAGAACTTCAGGAGGGCTTAATCCTCTGTTTTAATTTAATTTATAGTGGTTAATTATTTACCTGTGTGACTCTGTCTCAGCTTAGATTCCAGCTATATTCCTTACAGTCATTTATTGCTGCCACAAAAATACTCTTAGAAAGCTTTGGGATAGCTTTAGCTTATCTGCCCTCAAACAATGTATTTTTAATTCTTTTTTTCTATTTAGAGAATTTTAAACGGGTTACCTTAGCAACTGCTGTAATGTACATATTCTGCTGGGATTTTGTAAGTCTGACTTTTTATAGCAATGCAACGTTAGCAGAGCACAAGAATGTGGGCACATTTCTTTATACAGCAAACTTTCAATCTAACTCATAGATATGTTCCCAGAGAAATCTGCCTTTATGACTTCACAGTTTTTTCCATAATCATGATTCAGGTTTTTTCCTTATAATTTCAAATAAATTGTACCTCTTTTTTAAATAAAGAAATTGGGATGCAGGAAGAGGATGAGATGATAGAAGGGATAAAAATTGGAGCTTTTGTTAAAATGTTAAGGGTAGAACAGTAAATTAGGGGAGGGGTGCCTGGGTGGGTCAGTCGGTTGGGCGACTGCCTTCGGCTCAGGTCATGATCCCAGGGTCCTGGGATCGAGTCCCACATCTGGCTCCCTGCTCGGCAGGAAGCCTGCTTCTCCCTCTTCCACTCCTCTTGCTTGTGTTCCCTCTCTCACTGTGTCTCTCTCTGTCAAATAAATAAATAAAATCTTAAAAAAAAAATTAGGGGAAAATATCTGATATGATGGATAAGACTCATGCTTATGAATCATGTGTCTTTGAAAGCAGGAAAAAAAAGTTCAAATTCTTGTGTAATTTTAACTAAACTAGGCTCTGAGATTACTTGGTTAATGATCAAATAGCCAAATAAGAAGGAGAGGGAGTTAGTCATATTTAAACCATTTGCAAACATTTTATAATATCATATACAATACAGAAAACCTTATATATATATTATATTATGTATGCATGTTATATATATAATAAAATATAGGGGCGTCTGGGTGGCTCAGTCGTTAAGCGTCTGCCTTCGGCTCAGGTCATGATCCCAGGGTCCTGGGATCGAGTCCCGCATAGGGCTCCCTGCTCAGCAGGAAGCCTGCTTCTCCCTCTCCCACTCCCCCTGCTTGTGTCCCCTCTCTTGCTGTCTCTCTCTGTCAAATAAATAAATAAAATCTTAAAAAAAATATATATAAACTACAATAATGCTTTAGGATAGAAAATATTTTTAACTATGCAGTTTTCACTTATAAAAAAGATCACACCATGGGGAGATATTGATCAAAGGGTACAAAGCTTCAGTTCTGGAAGATGAGTAGAAGTCTAATGCACATTATGCTGACCATGGCTAATAATACTGTGTTATATACTTGAAATTTGCTAAGAGAGTAGATCTTAGGTGTTCTTAACACACACACATAGAAAAGGTTAAGTATGTGAGGTTATGGACTGTAGTAATCATTTCATTAGTATATGTATTTCAAAACATCATATTGTGTGCCTTAAATTGATACAACTTTTATGATAAATATTCTCAAGTTTTAATAGTTAAGCTATTTGAAGAGCTGATAATGTACACAATAAGACCTTATTTTCCTACTATTGTAGTAACAGGGGTATGTAGCATTTTCTATAAATGAATTCATATAATGTTTTGTTTGCCAAGTGCCAAAATGAGTGTGTGGGGGGGTGTAGGCGGGAAGGGATGTGTGTGTGTGTGTGTGTGTGTCTGGGTCTGTGTGTGTGCGTGTGTTTAGTGGGAATGTCTCAAAAATATTACACATACTCTTGTTTTGGTCTGAAGCCTTTGGTGCTGCCCCTGCTGGGACATTGAGAGTCAGATAAAAATAGCCATTGAAGAAGAATTATTCTCAAGGCCCAGCTCTGGTTTGCTAGTCAGCTGACTCTTTTTGTAAGAATGATAAAAGCCGTCATAAAAGGAGTTTTTAAAAATAGACATTGTGGGGCGCCTGGGTGGCTCAGTTGGTTAAGCGACTGCCTTCGGCTCAGGTCATGATCCTGGAGTCCCGGGATCGAGTCCCGCATCGGGCTCCCTGCTTGGCAGGGAGTCTGCTTCTCCCTCTGACCTTCCTCCCTCTCATGCTCTCTGTCTCTCATTCTCTCTGTCAAATAAATAAATAAAATCTTTAAAAAAAAAAAAAAAAATAGACATTGTGACTAATGAATATATAAAATATATATTAGGTATAATATATATTAGAGAAATATATATGTATATGTATATATACATAAATCCTGGTCAGTCTTGTCTCTCTCAATCCTCTTCCCACTCTACTTCCACCTCAATCTGAATAAATACTGAAGACTTTATCAGATATGTTTGTAATGTATTCTGTTATGAAGTGATTTCACTAAAATACAAATAAAGAGAAAGGCCTCTAAGTGGTGTTGATTTCTTAATGATTTCTGGGCATAGTTTTCACCATCAACCATGTTCCATACTAGAACCCAGTGATCCACTGATGAACTATTAGGTTGTCGGGATGACCATTTACTCCTCACAGTTAAGACTATAGAATTGCTTGGCTTGTAAAGTATTTATTACTGCTTTTCATAGTTATTCTTTTTCTTGTTACTTTTGCTACTATCACTTTTCTCAGCGTGCCTCTAACAAAGTCTCCCTCCTCAGTTCCATATGCTATCCTGCTACAGACTGAGGAATCAGAATAAATCTGTTTGAATTGTACATAAATGTAATAAATATTTGTTAAGCAGAATTTTGTGGACAATCCCTGTAATAAGCAATTAACAGGGTACCAAGATATCTAAAATGTAGATGTCTGACATATGGCCTTTCTTTAGACATTTTTGAAGGCTCCCTTTTTTTAGAGCAGTTTTAGATTCACAGCAAAATCGAAAGGAAGGTATGGAGATTTTCTGTACACCGCCTTCCCCCACACCTGCACAGCCTCTCCCATTATTAGCATTCCCCCGCCAGAGAGGTGCATGCGTTATAACTGGTGAAACTGTATTAACATTATAATTATCCAAAGCCCATAGTTAACATTACAATTCACTCTTGGCATTGTACATTATATGAATTTGGACAAATGTGTAATGATATGTATCCACCATTATGGTATCACAGAGTGTATTTTCACTGCCCTAAAAAGTATCCATGTTCCACCCATTCACCCTTCACTCTCCAACCCCTCTCAACCATTGCTTTTTTTTTTTACTATCTCCACAATTTTGCCTTTTCTAGAACATCCTATAGTTGAAATCAAACCACGTTTGACCTTTTCATATTGGCCTATAGTTAGTAATGTGCATTTGAGGTTCCTCCATGTCTTTTCATGGCTTGATAACTCATTTATTTTTATTGCCCAATAATATTCCATTGTCTGGACATACCAGTTTATTGATCCATTCACATACTGAAGGACATCTTGGTTGCTTGCAGAATTCGACGATTATGAACACAGCTGCTGTAAACGTCCATGTGCAGGTTTTGTGTAGGCATAAATTTTCAACTGGATCATGTAGTAAGAATATGTTTAGTTTGTAAGGAACCACCGACTGTCTTCCAAAGCAGCTGTACCATTGTGCATTCCCAGCAGCAATGAATGAGAGTTTCTGTTGCTCCACATTCTCCCAAACATTTGGTGTCATCAGTGTTCCAGATCTGGGCCATAGTGGTATCTCACTGCTGTTTTAACTTGCATTTCCCTGATAACATCTGATGGGATCCTTAGATTTGTATGGTGATATTTTCCAAGATACTGATTTCAATCTCTCTCCCCGTCCCCTTTCCCTCTCTCATCTATATCTTTCCATTTACTTCATCAGAATCACCTTTAATTCCATTGTTTCAGCTATCTCATCCATACGTCAGAACATAAAATTTTGAGCACTTGTAACAAACTCCAAGGTGGTTGAAAAATGTAAAATTGGGGCACCTGGGTGGCTCAGTCGTTAAGCGTCTGCCTTCGGCTCAGGTCATGATCCCAGGGTCCTGGGATCGAGCCCCGCATCGGGCTCCCTGCTCGGTGGGAAGCCTGCTTCTCCCTCTCCCACTCCCCCTGCTTGTGTTCCCTTGCTCGCTGTGTCTCTCTCTGTCAAATAAATAAAAAAATCTTTTTTTTTTTAAAGATTTTATTTATTTATTTATTTGAGAGAGAGAATGAGAGACAGAGAGCACGAGAGGGAAGCAGACCCCCCGCTGAGCAGGGAGCCCGATGTGGGACTCGATGCGGGGACTCCAGGATCATGACCTGAGCTGAAGGCAGTCGCTTAACCAACTGAGCCACCCAGGTGCCCCCCCTTTTTTTTTTTTTTAATTTTTTTATTTAAAAAAAACTTTAAAAAAAAAAAAGAAAAATGTAAAATTTTTTGTCACCTGGAGGATTCCTACTTGAGGACTTACCAGCATATTGTCTTTTGTGTAAGTACCCAATTGGGATGGTTAATTGGGTAAAAATTCTCAGAATTATTTTAAAATCTGTGCTCTCCCTCAAATTTAAAATCTTATCAAGTCTTGTGGAATCACCTCCTTAGTGTTTTTTATGCACATATCTCCCATATATTCCTTTGTTTTTATTTCCAGTTGGATTTTTTTTTTTTTTTTTTTTACCTGGAGAACTGGCTGAGAATGGTGAGACTGGCCAAGGCATCACAGATGTCAGTGAGCTCTAGCCGTTGGTCCACACCGTCTCACTGGAAAAGCTCCAGCACCTCAGAGCCCTTTTTCTTTTTCTGTTCACCTCTGTTTTCTAGAAAGTTGAACTTTGTAGCATTGTGCCCCGTGGATGGACTCTTTATAATTAGAGAAATTCCATTTTTTTTTAAAGATTTTATTTATTTTTCAACAGAGAGAGAGAGACAGTGAGAGAGGGAACACAAGCAGGGGGAGGGGGAGAGGGAGAAGCAGGCTTCCCGCCGAGCAGGGAGCCCGATGCGGGGCTCGATCCCAGGACCCTGGGATCATGACCTGAGCCGAAGGCAGACGCTTAACAACTGAGCCACCCAGGCGCCCCAAATTAGAGAAATTTCATAAGAAAGCTGAGGCTCACTGTTTACATACATGTAAATTTACATGTAGGATATGAAGTTAAAGACATACTATAGAATTAATATTTTCATTTTAAATTCTTCCCTGAGATTTGTGTCCTGAATTGACCAAAGGAAAGACTGTTATTCATATAATAGTGTATCAATCCTCCTCAAGCTCACCCCTACCTGTTTTTCCATTCTCATTTTTCTTGAAATCCCTATACATCACCTATAATGAAGCTGAAGAATTGCTAGTTTATGTTCTCTGTACTTTCTTACCTCCATGGTTTTGCTCATGCTTTTCTCCTGCCTGAAATGCACACTTGACCAATCTACAACCATCAAATTCATTTTTTCTTTCCAATTTCAGCCTTTCCTGATGTTTCCAGCTCAATTTTCTAACTACCATCCTCCACATATACCTTATCTGTACTCCAGCAATGAATTATTCTTATACTAATAAATATTTTTATTGAACAATATTATACTTATAGAAAAATACAGAAATCATTTGTATGGCTTGAAGAATAAGCACCAGATTGACAATGATATAAGCAAGCTGTATAGCAAGAACTAGAATAGTACCAGGATCCTGTAATCCTCCTTCATGTCACATCCAAATCGTTGTTCCCCCCCTTGTTGCCAAAGTCAACCATTATTCTAATACCTAACCTCAAATTTAGTTTCACATTTTAATGAACTTTATATAATGGAGTCATACTGAATGTATTTTTGGCTTTGGATTCTTCAATTGCTCTGAATCCTCACCAACATTTAGAATTTTCAGTGTTTTTAATTTTAGTCATTCTGGTGTATGTTTGGTATCTCATTACAAATTTAACTTATATTTTCCTAATGGATAACAAAATTGAACGAGTCATTATACATTTTCTGGCTACTTAGATTTTTTTTTCTTCACAGTGCCTGTGCAAGTCTATTGCTCAGTTTCATATTGGCTTTATGTCTTTTTGTTATGGATTTGTAAGTGTTCTTTATATATTATTCAGTTAGGCCTTTGCCAGTTATAGATTTTCCCACTCTCTGTGTTGTCTTTTCACTCTATTTTTTTAAACTGTGGTAAAAAAAAGCACATAAGATCCTTATCCTTTTTAAATCTTTTAATACTGTATTTAGTTGACTGGGAATGTTTTAATGGTCCTTACTTTTTGTGTTGCATTTTTTAAATCAACCTAGCAGAAGTTCATAAAGATAGGCTTCTATACAATATTCTAAAGGCTTTATTACTTTACATTTGATATTAAAGCTTTTAATCCATCTGGCATCCTTGAATTTAATTACAAATATTATGTGAGATGTTGATCAAAATACATTTATTTGTGTATATATTAAACACCATGTATTGAGAAGTCTTTTCTTTCTATACTAGTATGCAATGCTATACCATAACTCAAGTTTTCATATACATGTGAATCTGTTTCTGGATTCTATTGTTAAATTTGTACAAGTTGTCTATCCATTTGTCAATACCATATTCTCATACACACAAAAAGTATGTTAAGATTTTGCTTAAGATCACATTAAATTCAAGAATATATTTGGATAAAATAAATATATTGACATTATTGAATCTTCTGGTAGAAAAACATAGTGTATACCCCACTAATGTTTTAAAGTTTTTCACGTAGAGGTATTGTACACCATTTGTTAGGTTAGGTATTTGCTTTTTGTGTGTGTGGTGGAGGGGGTATATAGCAACTAAAGTGAACTTACTAAATTCACTTACTACTTCTAATAGTTATACTATACACTTATTTTTTATTGTAGTAAATTATACACAATATACAAATTATAATTTTAACCATTTTTAAGTATACAGTTTAGTACTGAAAAGTACCTTCACATTGTTGTGCAACCAACCTCCAGAACTCTTCATCTTGCAAAACTAAAACTCTATACCCATTAGGCAACAACTCCTCATTTATCCTTCCCCTAGCCCTTGGCAACTACCATTGCACCTTCTCTATGAATTTGACTACTCTAGGTACCTCATATAATTGGAATCATAGAGTATTTGTCTTTTTGTGGATGGTTTATTTTTCCTAGTATAATGTCTTCAAGGTTCATCCATGTAGTAGCAAGTGTCAGAATTTCTTTCCTTTTTAGGCTGAAAAATATTCCATTGTATGTATATTCCACATGAATGTGTTTATCCATTCCTCAATTGATGGACACTTGGCTTGCTTCTATATACATTTATTTTAAAATTTTTGGATATATAACCATGCCTCCAACAAGTACATAATTTTATTTTTTTATTTTTTTATTTTTTCCTTTGTAATCCTCATAACTTTTATTTCTTTTGCTTATCGTATTATACTGGCTAGGTTCTCTTTAAGTCGATCACACATTTTTTTTTTTTTATGAGGCTTTCTTTATTCCTCCAGCATTTGGAATATTTACTAAACCTGAATAAATTCTGTGACTGAAAGAAATCTTGTCTTCAGTTGTTAAATCCATATTTTGGTTTCTTAATTGGTTACTGTATTTTTTATAATAACAACTTATGTTTCTATTTGATCTTTTTAGTTGCTAATATTCTTCTGATATGTCCCAAATTGTGATACATATTCATGATTAATCAAATATAACACCCATCTCTAAATCTTTTTCTATTTTGTTTTTTTTTCTCTTGATCTTTTTTATGTAATTTGTCTTCTCTTATGCCTAGTAATTTTGATTTAATGCCAAACATTGCATATGGAAACAGTATTTTCTTGCTATAGATGTTGTTGTTCTCTTCCAAAGAAGATTTATTTTACTCCTGACAGGCTAGGTTAGGGGTAAACAACTTTAAGCTTATTATTAACTGGTTGTTGTTATTTGTGAAAGATGGTCTATTTCCCTTCACCCATACTCGTAGGTTGTAGCTTTTCAAGTTCTTCAACTGAAAGCCTGAAGTGTTTACTCAACATCCTCCTTCTTGGTTGCTTTGAAACACAGTTGTGTCCCATCCACCAAATGAAATGGCCAGAAGCTTTGCCGAATTTCTCAGGCTCTAGGCTACCATTTGCTTTCCATCTTTTCAGCCCATCGGATGGTACATGTTAATTGGGAAATACCTCAAGGGGGGGGGGGAAACTTGCACTAAATATTGGGCTCACCTTTCTGCATTTCCCTTTAGTTCTGACCTTTATAACTATCCAAAGCCTGAGTGTGTCCAAATGATTGGTATGCAAGAACTTAGGTCTCTCTTTAAGAGAAGTGGAAAAATGATTGATCGTTTCTTGAGGGCAGATTTCATGTGTGTCCTAATGCCTCCTCTTCAGCACAATATCTAAAAGATATTAGGTGCTCAACCAAAGATTTTGAATGTTTTTTCACACTAATAAATAGCCATTAATTAATAGTTTCCTAATTAAAACTAATAATTAAGTATTTAAGTAAAGAAACGTTATGTGATCACTGTGATGAGCGAAATAATGCAAGATGGTATAAAAAATTAATGATTTCTCCCTGATTACTTTCTTCCTTTATCCATTCATAATCAAGCCCATGTTAACAGCCTTTGCATCCCCTCTCATCCTGAGCCCATACAAAATTAAGCGCATATGCAGAATTTTGGTTTGTTCGCTTTTACAAAAATGAATCTTTTTTAATTCTCACTTTTCTTACTTAAACAATATCTTGTTTATATTAAAAAATAAATCTCATTCCTTTTTTTATCACTCTTAAGATTATTTAATATAAGTGATATCAATTTCAGTGTTCATACCAACCAACTTTTGTTTTGCTGAGAATATTTAAAATTTCTATTTCGGGCTTCTTTAATATTTTTCTTTATAATGTTTTCTTGAATAAAGAGTCTGTAAAGCTTCTATTTCAAAAACATAGTCATTTTAGAAAGATAGGAAGGTAGATATGATAGATAAAGAGAAAGAGGGAGAGAGAGATTTTAATACCCACAAAATTTCCCTCTCCTAGTGGTTTCCTATTTTGAAACCTCTGCTCTGTTTCATTTGTCATCTAATTAGAACAACCCCCTGAATATTTTCTTCAGATAGGGCAGATGGGCATTAAAATTTCTAAGTCATTTTCCATTCCCATGGTTCTGCCTTTTCTAGAATGTCATATTGCATTATCCTAGAAAGAAACTCAGTAGGGTATGGAAATCAAGGTCTGTGCTCAAGCTATCCTTTGGCAAAATTTGAATTGGTACTTTCCATGATTTTATGGAACATCATCAGGGAATGCATCCCTTGTTTCTCTCATGATAAATGAAGTCTTCAAATTGTTCTGTTTAATCATATCTTGATCAGTTCAGGGTATTTTCCCTCTATGGCCCCACTCCTAAACAAGTCCCCTACTATCTTATTAGAGATGTTTACAAACAGAGTTACTTCTAGGGCTCACCTCTGGGGTGAGCCAGGCTTCAGGCAATTATTTTATGCAGGGCCCTTTCTATATCTACAACATGATTTTAAAGTGCGTTACCATATTCTTGAGTCTATATAAAGTATAGTAATCTATAATAAAGATTTTTTTTTAACGGTGCACAGAGAAGAGGTTCTTACGTATTTATTGGTACACATCATGATTCCTCCCAGTGTCCAAGCAGTCTCTTTCCATTCAGGTTCATGAATGATTTTGTGTGTGTTGTTTTTGTCAAATGGCTATTCCTGACGAGCTTCATATTCCCAGTATTTAGAAAAATGGGACAACATTATTAATAATCACAGTGCTGTGCTGTGTCTATGTAGAACGTATTTGTATTGAAAGAGTATAGATCTTTCCTACACAGTGTCTTAATACCATTAATTTAATGCTGGATCCATTGTTACCTAGGATGCCACATCATCTATTATGCTGCCCATGAATACTAGTTTTTAATTACTCCCTAAAAGTTGAAACTGCGTGTCACTCATAATTTTCCAGTATATGTAGAAAAATGTGAACAATAATTTATTTGTTGATCATGCTAAATTTCCTATTTGGGATTTCATAGCATAAATTTTATACATCTTCCACCTATGTCTTCTCTGTGACATATTAGGCTATAATTGCTACATTTCTAGTATGTAATCTTATTCAATGCCTTCCTCACAAGGTGGCAAGCAGAAAGGATAAGAAGGGCACACAGGCAGAACAAAGAAAGCATCCTATTTGCTCAAGGAATATCCATTCTCATTAGGCACAGTTTAGGACCAATCCAGAATAGCATGATGTCACCCACTGTTGAAGGCAAGAGATAAATGGTCTTGAGGGCCCTTAGAGAAGATAGTGTGGTGAGCTCTGGAGGGCTACCTGACATATAAACCAGAACCAGTGGAGCAGATGAAGTGATAGCCACAAACTTAACATATATGAACACAGATCAGTTGAAAGTGAAAGTATGGAAAAAACAACATCAAAAGGAAGTGGTACAGCTATATTAATATTGATGTAGAACATAAGGCAAGAAGAATTGCTAGAAATAAAGGACATTTCATAATGACAAAAAGTTAATTCAGTGGGGAAATATAACAATAATAAATGTGTTTTCAACTACAAGGTATCTTCAAGGAATAGTGGAGCTTTGAGATTGTGAGTAAAATACATAATTATAGATTTGACACTGAATACACCCATAATGTTTTTATTATTAGCATATAATACTCACTGCCCCACTCATCCGATTTCACAGGCTGAAGTGGAAACTTCTGGTTTAAAAGAAAACATCCACTCTGAGTGAGGCTATGGGCTGTAATTCATGTAATTGCCACAAGATGGTAGCGGTTATCTGGTTTTTAGAGTGTACTCTGAACAATTAAAATCTCCACAATGTCATTATTAAAATAAAGGTGTGGAGAAAGTCAATAACTTCCTCCTTGACACCATAACCTAATTATAGTGTTATAGAATCATTATTTTATTTAGCAAGTGTTTTAAGACAATATATGTCAATCACTAAGGAATCAAAGAATAAAGTAAAGGAGTCAATCTCTCACCTTCAAGGAGATATGGATTGGTGGGACTTACTGATGAGTCTACAGGGGATGGTATTACTGTGTGATGCGGAATATAGAACAGAAATGTGCGATTCTATGTGCTCAGAGAGCATATACACGTAATCTTACATAGATCGAGGAAGCTTTCTTGAAGATGTGGTTCTTTATAACTTAGGATCACAACTATCTGATAAGATCTATTGATTACAGACAAAAGTAACAAATAAAACTAAAGGTTAATAAAAGTTAGCTGGCAAAATATGTGTAAGGAAAAGTAATTCAAAAAGAGAAATAGCATGTAAAAAAACCGGGTTTTTTTTTTTTTTTTTTTGAAGTACTAAAAAAGATTGTGGCTGATTGTGGCTGAATGCAGAGAACTAAAAAACTCAAATAATTTAATTGATTTATGTAGAAATTTAACCTGAAGCAATATTTAAAAGAGTCATACAACTCCACAACCTAGTTTTGCAGGTGAATTTTACCAAATATTGAAGAATGAATAATTCCTTCTTACAGTTTTGTTCCAGCAAACGAAAGGGAGACAAAGGATGCTGAAAGAGCCAACTAATTTTATGAGACTACTAAAATCCTATTACACAATCCAATATAAAAAAAGAATAAAAGTTTATTGATTTAGGACTTCTGGATTCCAGTCTGGCATGTAAGGAGCGTGGAAGTCACCACTCCTATCCTAACAAATAAAAAGCTGAGGAAACTGAAAAATCAACAATTCTTCTTAGATCTATCAGAGAAGTGAGGCCACAGGGCAAACACTACCCCCAAAATTAGAGAGACAGATAAGCACATAGGAGGAATCACAACTTACTGGAGTAGAAACCCAGCAGCAGAAACTTTCCCAGGAAGCCAGGACTGTAATTGACGAATTGCTGGAGGTTCAGTGTGGACAAGCCTGAGAGGAAAAAAAAAAAAAAAAAAGTAAAATAACTCAAAGCGACCCAGTCAGAGGGATCCAGCCACATTTTTATGAGTTTTAACGCCTGGAGCTCTAACAGATTCACTGCGAGAACCTGTGAGATCAGAGAAAAATCTCCTTGGGCTTCCAGCACCGAGAGGGAAGAAGCAACCACTTTAGAATACATCAGAGGACTCTGTTCTACGTAACAGCAGGACTCTGTCCTGCCCTCAAGGGAAACTGTTTTATCAGAGCTTAACCTATTGGGGTCTTATCAGAACCCAAGCGACCTGGAGGAGGAAAAATAGAACTGCAGCACCCTCTAGCCATTCTGTACTACCTCAGGGGACGAAACGAACAAAGAAGCAATTGTGAAGTTCACAGCCCATGGGCACATGCTCTCTGAAAGACTGAGACCTAATCATAAAACTATAGAATGCTCCCGCCACCCCCCACAGTTTACCTCTACATCACTTAAGGTCTATTGACCACCAGTCCATTTACCCAATACATCGTGTCTGCCTTTCAACAAAAAAAATAACAAGACATATTGAATTGCAAAAAACAGTTTGAAGAGGCAGAGCAAGCATCAGAATCAACCATAGCGAGCATGTTGAAACTATCAACCCATAAGTTTAAAAGAAGCATGATTAACATGCTCAGGTCTCTAATGGAATCAGTAGACAACATGAAAGAACAGATTAAGTAATGGAAGCAGAAAGATAAAAATTCTAAGTAAGGAGAAAAAGGTGATAGAGATCAAAAAGACCATAACAGAAATGAAGAATGCCTTTGATAGGCTCATTAGTAGACTGGACATGGCTGAGGAAAGAATCTCTGAGCTTGAGGATATGTCAATAGAATCCCCAAACTGAAAAGCAAAGAGAAAAACAGAATGAAAACTTCAGAGCAGAATATCTCCAAACTGTGGGATGACAACAAAAGGTGTAAGTAAGTAACATACACAATATGGGAATACCAGAAGGAGAAGAAAGAAAGAAAGGAATAGAAGAAATATTTGAAGCAAGTATTTCTCTCACAATTCCTTACTGCAGGACTCAGATTCTAGTCTTTATTCTTCACTGCTTCAATCAACAGTATATTTTAATTGATATACTCTGTTATTATTTTGAAGTGTTTCACCAAAGTGTTCCAAAGGCAGAGTCATCTTTACATTTTATTTATTCAAAAATATCTCATGTGGTTTGAAAAAGACTCTTTCTAATTTGTGAAATGAAGTATGTGAACACTTCCTCCAGGGAATACATATTAAGTGGCTATTGATTACTCATTTCATTAATTGCCTTTATAAAAAGAATAAAATTATTTAACTTGGGCTTCTCTTGAGTGTTTGCCAGAACATACGATCTTTGTACTTTTTTGTATTTGCAAAAATGTTAGATAGAGCATAGCATAACAGATAGCATTGACAAGGGCTTGAAGAGGAAAAAGGAAGTTAAATAATTTGAATAGAAAAAAAGTTCTTTAGAGCACTATAAACTGGATAGGAAGCAAGTAAAGAGATTCTGATAACAGTATTCAGGGATGTATTCTCTCTATACTCACATGACCCTTGCAAAGATCCTTCCTCATAGTCAGCCCTAGAAAGGCCATTCTAAATACCAACACCCAAGTCCCATATTATAGCTGATCAATGACGATATATTTGGAATTTCTAGTATATTTTACCCATTTTTTTTGGCCTGGCATATATAATCACCTATCCACATTTATAAGATTCCAAATTAGGTCTACTTAAAGCATAATACAACTCTATATAGAAACAGCTTCAAAAGTATCTCAAAGACACAGCCCAAAGATTTGAGAAATAAAGACACATTTCTCTGAGTCTACAGTCTTCAGATTACATCCATTCCTCTTCCAGGTTTATTATTATTATTATTATTGTTATTATTATTATACATTTTGACTGGATTCATGAAAAAAAAAACCTTACCAGTAAACTTTTAATTAAAATTTAATCACTCTAAAACAGGAAAATCGCAATAAGAATTATTATTTACAAAAGGAGAATAAAGAAAGAGACTTAGAAAAAAATGAATGTTGATAATGGGGCTAGAACCAATTCTACATACTAGAACATAGAAATTTTAAGACATAGGGTAGTATCAGCAAATTTTTAGGTGCATCTATTTATCAAATCATTGATTCAAATGATACTGCAAATCTGGCTGCTCCAAGTTCTGCCTGGTGACAGGACTCTCTTATCGGCAGTTTTCTTCGGAGGAGCAGGACCCTTTGAGCTACTGACGTTCTTTATGTATTTTCTGTACATCAAGCACAGTAAATCCTTGATTTGAAAAATAGAAAAAAATCCACAGCTCTGATGGTAAAACTTAGAATTTTCTCTATAATTTTAGTAGGTGCTTGATTTCATTTTAGAGGATTCTCTTGCTTCGTAGACTTGTGTCAGAAATGTCATGAACAGCTTCTTACCAGTAAGATCAGTAAGTGCAGTTAGAGCCAAGAACAGAGCTAACAGACACCTAACTTTCTATTGCTTGGCAGCAACCAGACTTCGTTTCATTTTCCTGCTTTTACCGGATGTTGCCTCATTGTACTGACTGAAAAAATGTATTTCTAGGGTGCTTGTTTTCCCTAAAATATTTTAGAATTTTGCTTAAGTCTAATGATGCATTATAAATTCCACACCCAGACTCACAAGGATAGGATACATTATGCTTTGGGGGAAAATTCATGGTGCACTATTATTTGGGTCTATGCAAGACCTCTTTTCAGTGAGTTTTTTTTTTTTTTTCTTGTCATGTCCTTCCTTTTTAAAATTATTAACTAAAGTTCCTAGTTTGATTCCCTCTGGTTTTACCTAATGTTCTATTTCTGTTGCAAGATACCATATTATATTTATTTGTAACAGTTTCTCCGAATTTCCTTGTTACTGATGACCTTGACAATTTTGACTGCTGGTAAGGTATATTATAGGATGCTCTATGTTAGAATTTGTCTGATATTTTTCTCATGATTATCCTGAGGTTTTGAGTTTCTGGGGGGGAAGATCACAAAGGTTAAGTGCCACTTTCATCACATCATATCCAGGGAACATACTATCAACATGATTTATAACTGTTGATGTTGACTTTGATCACCTGTCTGAAGTCCTGTTTGTCAGTTTCTCCATGGTAGTTATTCTCTTCCCCCTGCTCCTGACTGTACTCTTGGGAAGGAAGTTACTATGTGCAGCCCACACTTACAGAGTGGGGAGTTATGCTCCACTTCCTTTAGTGTGGAGTACCTACAGAATTTATTGGAAATTATTCTTCACTGTTAGATCTGACTTGTGTGCCTCATTTATTCAATCATTTATTTATATCAATGTGGACTCATTAGTATTTATTCTTTGGGTTATCATCTGTTTATTTTATTGCTTGAATTGTTTTAGCTTTCCCATGGGGAGCTCTTTAATTTGTCTCCTATGCCCATTTGATACACCACTATCCACGTGACAGAGGTTGCTCATTTGTTTTTTTAAGCACTTTTTAACTTTCTGGCACAATGAGAGGCTCCAGGTTCATCCTGTTTATTTTCTTTCTTTCTTTTTTTTTTTTTTTTGGCTTTATGTTTTTTTTTTTTTTTTTTTTTTTTTTTTTTTTTGGCTTTATGATTTATTTTATTTATTTTTTTATTATGTTATGTTAATCACCATACATTACATCATCAGTTTTTGATGTAGTGTTCCATGATCCATTGTTTGCATATAACACCCAGTGCTCCATGCAGTATGTGCCCTCTTTAATACCCATCACCAGGCTAACACATCCTGTGTATTTTCTAGCCCTGCCTTAGATTCAGCTATTTCTCCCAAGGAGCTCTCATTCTATTTATTGGAGAATGGTGTTAGAAACCAAAATCTGGGCACTTGGTGTGCTTGTTGCTACTGGTATGTAATTAATTTTAGGCTTTTCAGCTGACAGAGCAAAGAATTATATGTTAGCATACTAACCTGTGCATACACACATATCTTTAAACATATAGATATAAATTCATAGATATGAATGAAACCTATAAGACTCAGGTAAATGTACTTCACATTAGTACTGCTGTCTAGTTGATTTTCCCACAGGGTATAAGTTAAGAATTCTGATACTATTATATAAGAATACTGGAATTGAATAATTAAGTAAATGGCTAATAAATGACAGAAATTAGATTTCTTAGAGATTAACGTGGGGATTTATCCATATGATAACAGATTTGTGTCGGAGAAATCAGTAAGAATTCATTTTAAACATAATGTGGATACTGATGGTTACATCTAGTAATATTTCCTTCTTTTTTATTGCTTTTTATTTATTTTCTTTCTTATTTTCAATCTTTCTGACTTAGTTAACCCATGTTTTTATTTGGCATTGAGCCGTAGGTAATTATTTTCCTAACATCTTCTTCCCCACCCCGTCTTTATTTTTTTAAGTTTCTAAATACATGATATTTTTTGTTGCTTTTGATTTTTATTGTTTTTTTTAACTTTTATTATTTATTTTTTAAGAATTTGTTTTTAGAGCGATTTTAGAGTTACAACTAAATTGAGAAGAAAGTATAGAGATTTCTCATATACCCTTCACCCCACATACTGCATAGCCACCCCCATTATCAACATTACTTGCCAGAACGGTACATTTTACCAAGGATAAATCTATATCAATACATCATAATCACCCAAAGCACATAGTTTACCTTGGAGTTCATTCTCGGTGTTTTACATCCTAAGACTTTGGACTAATGTACAATGACCTATATCCATAGTTATAATATCATAGAGTATTTTTACTACCCTAAACACTTTTTGTGCTCTGCCTTTTCTCCCTACCCCCGGTTTTGACTGATCTTTTTAGTGTCTCCATAGTTTTACCTTTTTCAGAATAATCATATAGTTGAAATTATATAGCATGTAGCCTTCTCAGATTTGCTTCTTTCACTTAGTAGTATGCATTTAAGATTTCTCCATATCTTTTCATGGCTTGATAGTTCATTTTGTTTCATTACTGAATAATATTCCAATGTCTGAATGTTCCAGAGTTTGTTGATCCATTTGTCTACTGAAGGACATCTAGGTTGCTTCCAGAATTTGACAATTACAAATAAAGCTGTTATAAACAGCAGGTTTTATGTGAACATAAACTTTTAATTCCTTTGAGTAAATACCAAAGAATGCAATTGCTGGAGTGCATGGTTAGAGTATATTTAGTTTTGTTTAAAAAAAAAACAACAACCTGCCAAACTGTCTTTCAAAGTGATTGTACCATTTTGTATTCCCACCAACAATAAAGGAGTGTTCGTGTTACTCCACATCCTTGCCAACATTTGATATTATCAGTGTTCTGAATTTTGGCCATTCCAATAGGTGTTTAGTGGTATCTCATTGTGTTTTAATTGGCATTTTCCTGGTGACATATGATACGGAGCATCTTTTAATACGTTTATCATCTGAATCTTCTTTGCTTACTATATTTTTCATAAAGAACATAGTTTTAGGGGAATGGCTCATCCATGCTACCTAGCTGACCTTGCATGTATTCATAAAAGCAAAGGCTTAAACTGCAGCTTATTTGAGTCTTGACAGTACACCTTTTGATCTTCTGGGGACATGAGAATGTGAGAGGACTTTAAGGATCTTCTATGAGGCCATTGCCCACTCATCTCTTTATCTCCTCTGGAAGGCTGTTATAAGACAGTTTTTCATCACCTCCGGGGTCAGATGAGTTATGGGGCTTTCTGTCAATTCTCCTCAATATAGAGGTGCATGATATAAAACCACTTAGCTGCAATCTAGACTTGGCTCCTCAGCATCAGGATATTCTACAACTTGCAGTGTGATCATTCAGCTTTTTTTTGTTTCAGTGTTGTCCTTTTCAGTGTGTTGGGCAAGGGCCCAGGGAACTGGCACCTTTGGTTTTTTCTTCTTCTTTGCTGTCCAGTCAACTCTCTAAATCTGAGAGTGGCTCATTGTATTTTTATTAGTGAAATGATCAGGCCTTACCTTGTGTTGTGTTTGTGAACCTCTATGATTCTTTCAAATTAGATATTTAGTATAAATCTATTTTTGCCAATATTTGTGTATGCTTCAAAAGAATATACAACTAGATATAAAGTATATAGATACTAATTTTTATTGGAAATCATGTTGAAAGGAATTAATATTTTTGCAATACTGGAAGTTCCAATCCATGGACGTTATATATCTCTCCATTTATATAGGACTTCTTTATTTTTCTCAATAATATTTATAGTTTTTCAGTGTAGAGGTCTTACATGAATTGATTGGATTTTTAGTCAGTACTTCATGTTTTTTATGCTATTTAAAAATCTTTCATTTTCCATCTCTTTATTCCTGGTATTTAAAAATGCAATTAATTTTTGTATATTTACCTTGTACGCATCTACCTTGCTATATCTAGCTACCTTGCTAAAGAGTCTGTATTTTCTACATACACAATCATGCCATTTATAAAACTGATAGCTTAATTTCTTTGTTTGAAAGTGAATGTCTTTTTGTTATTGATTCCTTATATTGCTAAGATTTGGTACTATGTTTTCTGCAAGTAGGGATAGCATGAATCCGTGTCTTGTTTTTGATTTCTTGAGAAACCTGTCAATAATTTACCATTAATTATGATATATGATGTAGATTTTTAAGAGTCTTTATCAGATTGAAAATGTTCCTTTCTATGTCTTGTTTGCTAAGAAAATTTTTCTAAATCCAATTATATTTCAAAAAAACATTGAATATTTGTTAATAAGAAATTGTTTTGAGATATGTATGATAAGTGTATTAATGTACATTACACAAAATTCTTTACATTTTTTTAAAGATTTATTTATTTATTTGAGAGAGGGAGAATGCTAGTGGGGGGGGAGGTAAAGGGAGAGGAGAGAAAGAAACTGAAGGAGACTCCCCACTGAGCAGGGAGCCCAATGTAGGGCTCTATCTCGCGACCCTGAGATTATGACCTGAGCCGAAATCAAGAGTTGGCCGCTTAACCGATTGAGCCACCCAGGTGCCCCAAAATTCCTTATATTTTAGTGACACATTCTAAAACATATAGAGATGAAATTATATGATGCTAAGGATTTGCTTCAAAATAATTTGGTAGAGGCAAGTGGATGGGTTTTGGTTGAGGTTTTGGTTTTGCCCCTAGGTTCATGTTGGTTGGGGTTCATTTTACTGTTTTATTTTTTTAATATGTTGAAAATCCTCTATAATAAAAAAAGGAAAAATTGAAAAAATATTTTGAAATAAAATTTTTAACACATAGTTACTTAAAATAAATGTATTAAGTTTAATTCAGTGTGCCTCAACTCCCCCATTCACCTCCATCAATAGCAGTTGATATTTCTTAAACTTATATAAAGTTCTCTGCATTGTTTTATTTCCCATGGCAAACCAACAACACCAGAAATAGAAAATAAAGCTATTTGTTAACCCTAAATTTACCTTAGCCCTTTGTATATAGAAGCTAAACATACCACTGACCATTACCTAATAATATAAGTAAAGTAAGAAAGATTAAACCTATAACAATGCTAGAAACCAATTAAAGTGGCCCTGTGTATGTATATGTACATGTGTGTCATACACACACATTATATATACATATATATGTATATATATATATGGAGAGAGAGAGAGAGAGAAAGGGAAGGGGAGAGAGAGAGAGAGAGAGAGGCAGAACGAGAGCAAATTCATGATACTGCAAATCAGTGTTAATATGTTAAACTTTCAAAGCTTAATTTTCTTCATTTAAAAAAGGTTAAAAGACCTTCATTCAATCATAAAGATTAAATGAGACACTGTGCCTGAAGTTTTAACATCATTTTTGGCACATACTATGTGCCCAATAAAATTGGTCTGTAATTTACTACCAAGAGGATTCTAAGCTTGGCTTCAAGTCAAAACATCAAAAAAAAAAAGTTTCTCCTTTGTTGATTATGAAGAAATTCTAGTAACCTGTAGCTTTTTCCAGAATGGGCATAGTAAAATTTGAATGTAGGTAGTATGATTTGCTACACTAAAGTGTCTCTCTTCAGAACAGGCATAGGAAATGCATATTTAGTTGTGTTTCATAATCTCAGGCAATCCTGGAATGAGTCTCAGCTTAAACTATAAAGGCTTTGGGAGGCTCCAGGGAGTTGCCCTCGGAAATTTAGACCTCTTTTTCCCTCTAGTGGCACTGTACCAAGCTTGAAACCCAACTGAAGGTAGAGTTGGGGAGGAGACAAGACCTTCAGAGACACACTACACTTTCTGCTGCTGTCCCCGGTTACCAAGAAAACTACAGGAATGGTATAGATGCATGTATTTTTTCTTTAAATCAAAATATCCCCTTCCATCTCATATAAATATTTTGGAGATATATTCATGTTTGATATAAGTAGTCCTTTTATCTAAATGCTTGGGGTTTCACAGATTCTCTGAGCTCTACCTCAAGGTAGAATTTGAATTCACTCAGGCACAAATACGCTTGAGAATAGGGTAAAGTGTTTGAGAAGAATCACATTTTAGAGATGTCAGTCTAGAGGTCATCCAAGCCAAACACCTACAATTATAAGTGAGGAAGCTGGCAACAGAGAGGCTAAGTGCTTTGTGCAAAGTTGCACATCAAGCTAACGACTAATCATGGAATCATTAATAAAGAAAAGGTGCCACTACTTTAAAGTCAGGCTTGAAGAATTTAAAGCTGGATTTGGCCCTTGAAATTGTTTTGTCATTCCTTCTCATCTTGTGGGTAAAATCATTAAGGTCCCCAGAAGTTACAAGAGACCTGGGATCTGGAACTGCATTCCTGCCCACCAGTCTACTCTCTTCTCCTTGCTGTGTTGCTACTGCTATTTCCGGCATGTCTGTGCTACAATACTTTTATCTGGGAAATTTAATTTTATGGCATAATACACGATATAACTGTAATCATATCCACAGTTGTTTTATCAGGATTATTGTTTTAGAGAATTAAATAGTATTTTACACAATATTTCAACTAAGGAAATGCTTCTGCCCTATTTATTTGCTTGTCAGGTATATTCTTCTTTCTGGTCAACCTCTTTTTATTTCTGTTCTTCACCTTACTCTTTCTTTTAAAAATTCCCTTTTATATGGTTACCATGGAAATTGCTTTCTTCCCCTTCAATTTTTCCAGTCATTTGAAACTATTTATTTTATGGGATATATATGGATCATCTTTAATTCTTCAGAGAGTTATCCACCATAAGTGTTAATACTGAATTTATATTTTCGTGTTTCCATTTAGTGCATTTTCTCCACACTAAAAGCTTACCACACCCACAGAATGTTGATTTTAGCTGTACGTTTTTTTGTTACACACAATCTCCAATAGATGTCACTATACACCATCTATTAAAGAAAGCAAGTGTAAATGCATTTTACTCAACAAATAGATTTTTTGACAAAACTATATTGCTTTATGGCTCATCGGACTATGACTCTCTGTGTTTCCACATATAATAAGGCCTAGGCTGACGTTGTAAAAAATTTATAATGACATTAACCAAACAAATGGCTTACACTGTGATCCTCACTGTCTAAGTAATGTATACACTGCGCTTTATCTTGATGTGGTACCAGACTGCCAAATTAGGAAATGGAGAAAATACAGGAAGTTAAAAACTTTATCTAAAGCAAGGATATTCAGTATTTGACTTTCAACTGGCATATGCTTCTTTTACAAGAAATCTCACTGGATTATTTCAAATTAGACTCTGAAAGCAAAGTAGTGGTCCCATGCTTTTGTGGTGACTGGTGATTGCCCTATGACTTTCACTCACATAACAGATTCAAGAAAATAATTTCTGTATGAAATTGTGAAAGGTAGACTCAAGATCACATTTGGATACTTTAAGTTTGAGAAACTGAGTCTTACAGATGATAAATTAGCTGACCAAAGCCACAAAGGACAATAGAAGCAGAACTAAGATTTCCAAATAATTAGTGGTTTTCTATTTCTTTTAGAATGAAGAGCTAAGCTGATTCACCTACCTGGGAAGCGAAAGCAGCTAGGGAAGGAAAATATGCATAGCAAGCCTCATAAAACAGTTATGTTGGCAAACAACACCATAATGAGAGCTAACATTTATTGAGCACTTTATATGACAGTTGTATGTGGATCATCTTGCATAATCCTTACAGTATAATACATCCTGCTTATTTTTCTATTTAAAGACTGAAGTTCCATGGTGGTAGTTACAAAGCATTGTTGCTATGGTAATGAGAGAAATCTTGAATGGTCAGCGACATAGAATAATAATAACAACACTATAATAAATACTGAAGACCTACTATAGGCCAAGCAAAAATAATAACAGCATTTATTGATCACTGACTATATGCCAGACATTGTGCTAGACTCTACACAATCACGTGTCTCTGTTATCCTAAAAAACAGCTTTGAAAAAACGCTCTTATTAACTACATAGGGAGAAACAAGCGAGTCAAGAAGGCAAGTAAATTGCACAAAGCTACCTACCCGCTAGGAGTTGGAGCTAACATTTGAATCCAAAACCTAGGCCCTATAATGTCTCACAGATGGTACTAGACCTAGGAAAATTGTGGTGTGTGTGTGTGTGCATGTGTGCGTGTGTGCGTGTGGAGGGGCTGTATTAAACACCTATTCACACACACATATACATACCTACATATTTATACGCACACATAATTCAATACAAAATGTAATGTGTACGATGGGTAAATAGTTCTAGAACTAGGGAGTTGATTATAAGAAAAGGAGTAAAAATTTTATTAACTAAACATCTTAACCCATGGTTTCTTTGTTGGTCCTAGAAATGAAGCATTGCTAAAACTAGTAAGGGAAGGAAAGAAAAGAATGATTCCTCCCCCAAAAAAGCACACTTGTTAAAGGCTTTCATTTTTCAGCAAAGAATAGCAGGGGCGCCTGGGTGGCTCAGTCAGTTAAGCCACCCACTCTTTTTTTTTTTTTAATTTTTTATTGTTATGTTAATCACCATACATTACATCATTAGTTTTTGATGTAGTGTTCCATGATTCATTGTTTGCGTATAACACCCAGTGCTCCATGCAGTACGTTCCCTCTTTAATACCCATCACCAGGCTAACCCAACCCCCCACCCCTCCCCTCTAGAACCCTCAGTTTGTTTCTCAGAGTCCATAGTCTCTCATGGTTCGTCTCCCCCTCCGATTTCCCCCACTTCATTCTTCCCCTCCTGCTACCTTCTTCTTCTTCTTCTTTTTTTTTTTTTCTTAACATATATTGCATTATTTGTTTCAAGGGACAGATCTGAGATTCAACAGTCTTGCACAATTCACAGCGCTTACCAGAGCACATACCCACCCCAGTGTCTATCACCCAGTCACCCCATCCCTCCCACCCC
>NC_058405.1:125478293-125561590 GCF_002201575.2 Neomonachus schauinslandi
AAGAATTCCTCATATCAGTGAGGTCATATGATACATGTCTTTCTCTGTTTGACTTATTTCGCTCAGCATAATACCCTCCAGTTCCATCCACGTCGTTGCAAATGGCAAGATCTCATTCCTTTTGATGTAAGCCACCCACTCTTGATTTCAGCTCAGGCATGATCTCAGGGTCCAGAGATGGAGCCCCATATTGGGCTCCACACTCAGTGGGGAGTCTGCTTGAGATTCTTTTTCTCCCTCTGCCTCTGCCCCTCCCTACTGCATGCTCTCTCTCTCAAATAAATAAATCTTTTTTTAAAAAAAAGAATAATGAAAGTGGGAGAGATACAGGAAAGCAGGAATAACTATCTAAAAATCTATTGTTTACTCTCATGTAACAAAAATAATGATTCTGGAGCCTTGAGCAAAAGCCAAAGTTGAACGAAAGGATGAAGATTAACAAAAAGCTGCAAAATGCCCATTTTATACCAGCCACCTCAGTAACCTAGATTAACTATATCACAAATCACTAAAAGACAATGGTGAATGCCACTTAAAACTACTTTCTGGAAAATTAGTCCCTTTCATATCATTGTATTACCTTCAGAAAATTAGTTAATGCTTTTTTTGGGGCCTCAGTTTTCTCATCTGTAAAGTGTGGGTAAGGGACAAGATTATCTCCAGTGTCTCTTCCAAACTTGGAAACAAAGAATTTTAAGTACTATTGTTGCCATTGTTGTTTAAAGCAAGAAAGGTATGGCAATGGATTGATTAATTTAGGAAATCATTCTCCTTTTGTTTAAATCCCCAAAGCAACTGGTTCTACCTCCCTTTGAAGTATTGATTTGTGGGATTTGCAAATATTGTGAGGATTTGTCATTATTTGGGCTCTGTCATTAGAAAATGACTACAACACTGAAACAAAGGGGCCAATTAAAGAGGGTTCAAAAGCACAGCAAACCTTTAGGATAACCTTGCATTGAAAGGCTCCTATGGAGCTTCAGAAAACATGAAAGAAAAACCGAAGAACTACTTTATTTACTTCTGGCTCTGCCACTTGCTAACTGTAAGTTCATCAACTTTTTCCTTTTCCTCCTCTCTAAAATGCTAATAGTATCAGCCTTATAGCATTGCTGTGATGATCTAGTGATGTAAGGATTCAGAATGGTGCTATGTGATCATTCTTACCACCACCATTATCTTAAATAAATGTTACCACTATTACTGCTATTTGTTTATCCTGCACTCGTGTATCTGGATAGAAGGTAGCTATTTTTACAAGTCAGCTTTGATACCCGATTACAGTGATCTCATTTCAACCTAATCTGTTTGTTTTTTCTTTTCTTTCCTTTCCTCTCTCTCTCTCTCTCTTTCTTTCTTTGAGTCATAATCTATAGCAGATGACACTTTTTAAGATCTCACAGAAATACAATTAAGAGGGCACTACAGTTGATTAGATGAATTATGCAATTTTTAAGATAGTACTTTATTTTTATTTAATGCTGCTTAAACGTATTCATTTTAATCTAGTTCAGTTGCCAAACTCAGTGGTTATAGTACTATGCCCATGTAACCCAAATATTTGCCTAGAAACCCATTTCCTCACAGGGCTGGCTTTGTGGAATTCTCTGTCCCCTTGACATTACTGTGAAGTGATGCTGACTGTAGCTGCAGCTTGCTTTCCCCCCTCAGCCCTCTCTCCCCTTTTCTCTATCAAAGGTCATCACTGTATTTAAGTCAAAGGCACTGGTGTAACCTGGTCCACCTCATCAGGACACACCAGGTGGAGGTTTCTGTTTAATTTCTGGAGTTATTCCAAAACAAAAAATGATCTCCAGCCCCACCCAAGTCAATCTCTTTCCCTTCTCTTGACGAAATTCCAGGATTAGAAATCCATTTCTCTGTGTAAATCAATAACCTCTCCAGGCAATCTCTTTCAAAATGAAGATACTCAAGGGAGTATTCATCATTAAGCTCTTAACACCTCTGTGTGAAGGATTTTCATCAGCTTTTTCCCACTATGAAACAACAGCTTGACCCTGCAAGCCAGGCTTGGGTGGTGTGGATCTGAACAGAAACCTAGGCTGAAAAAAAAATGAGGATTGGCTTCAGGAAGGGAGGGGGTCACAGATTTGCATACAGTTCAAATGTTTCTACAGCAGCCTCCATAGGAGCATACCTCTTCTAACTGAAGCCACCCCTAAGGTGCAAAATATAGAAGAAGAAGGAGTGACAGAGTACAGTTTGTCTCCACCGGCTACCCCAATAGTTCCCCAGGCCAAATAAACCCTGGCAGCAAAAGTTGGTGGTGATTGGAGTTTGGGAAAGGTTAAGAAGTCAGAAACAGTAGGGAAGGTGTATAGGTGGGTGGCTAGGTGAACAAACAGAAATCCAGGTTCTTGGGGCCAAATGCTACCACCAGTATAGACAGGAGATACCCATGAGAGGGAAGTTTTAGCCACACATATACAGACGTAGTTTTTAGAAACCAGTAGCTGAACGGGCACAACACAAAGAACTTAAGATACTCAGAATACTGACTGACAGCTCACACATTAGAAGGGGACACTTAAGGAACTAGCAGTGACTGTCTATTTCTAGCTCTACAACTATTCTTTTCCTGCATGCTACAAAATTTGCCTTGTTCTCCAATTTTCACAAAAACAAGGTAGAAACTCTGGCTTTATAGTTTTGATGAGACAACTGATCTAATTATTTTCTGCTTGCTTCTACTCCAAGGAACCAGAAGTATTTATCGGGCACAAGCAACAGGACAACCGGGCACCCCGCCTTCCCTTTGATCTGCATCAACCATGCAAATCAGCATTCTCTCAATTTCCCAGGACCTGAAGCCAAGCCAAACCAACTGGAGGCGTGAGGACTGTACCTCTGCCCTCTTGTCCATTGTGGTCTTGATTGTTCTCCTTGAAAACTTTCAGAGAAGGCTATATTAGCTGTAGATACACGCCCCTGTTCTCTCAGGGCAGAGACATATAATTGGGCAGAATTAGAAAGTACCAAGTTGAATTTGATTTTTGTCTGGTGAAAACTGTCTCAAACAAATATATTAATTTTTTTTTCACATTTGTTCTAAGTTAAAATATGTTAAGTCCTTCCTTAGTACAGTATAATTCAAAAGAAACAAGTTAAAATTTTCCCTCCAAGATGAAACTGTTTGCTAACGACATTTGTGAGCAAACTTTGCAGAATCTCAGCTAAAGTCTCATCCCTGGGCTGTAGGGGTTGTTTCCAGACCTACAATCCTTTTTTGATCATTTTTAAGAGGCTTTTCAGAAAAGAATAACCTCACTATTTAAGATTCCAGCACCACCTGGGAATCCAGCTTTGTCTCTCTCTTGTGTGCAGATGAGCAGTTGATTTTATGGGTATAATCTCGCTCCATTTACCTTGAGAGAGTAACGTCCAAGAGGTGGAGACTGTGGACAAACAAAACACCATTTTGAAGCAGGGAGAGTTACACTACAGACAACCTGTCTTGTCAAAAAAATAGCAGAACCGGAGAGAGGTTATGTGATTATATCCTATAGTTTCTTTTTTAAATGCCGTTTGAACATAAATAATACAATAGTTCCAAGCCACATTCAAACACATATTTCCTAATTCTGATTCTATTTTTTATATTCTGAGGATATAAAAATATTCAAAATGAAAGTTAGTTTCATTCCCCTGCTAGGTTGGACAACATTTGAGCAAGAGAATCACTGACCAAAGATTTTCTTAGGTCAACTTGTTCTCCTTTGGGTCTCTTTTTATAAAAAGAGTTTAGGGGTAATAAATGCAATTTCGCATGCTCATTAAGCCTAACTTATATGGTTTAAAAATAAGAAAAACAGGGGCACCTCGGTGGCTCATTCGGTTAAGCATCTGCCTTTGGCTCGCGTCATGATCCCAGCGTCCTGGGATCCAGCCCCACATCGGGCTCCCTGCTCAGCGGGGAGCCTGCTTCTCCCTCTCCCTCTTCCTGCCGCTCCGCCTACTTGGGCTATCTCTCCGTCAAATAAATAAATAAATAAATAAATAAATAAAATTTTAAAAAAAGTAAGAAAGACATTTTTTTCACTTTTTTCCTCTGGAAAACCATACAAAGACTCATTCAAACACAAAGAAAATGGGTAGTATGTGTGTACGTCACCAGATATTTGGCAATGACCCACATGCTATGTTTCTCAACTCTCTGGAGTTGTCAGGGCAGGAGAGGTACAATCCTATTTTCTCCCCTCTAGAGCTCAAGATAAAACTGAGGCTCAAGGAGATGACATGACAGAACAAGGATGTAGGGCTTGTAACTGGCATAGGAGACTTGAATGCAGGTGTTATGTTTCCCCAGTTTCTGGCAAGCATGTCAATGCTGATTCATTTACAGAACATGGACGTTCCTCTGAAGAAAGCTGGCCCACATTGAGCTGCTCCCTATAGCTAAGCTGTGATCTTGCAACTGTTACAACAGTGTCGTTGTTTCATCCTCTACTTTATTCCACATAATGGAGAAGAGAGCATACCCAGTAATTACGGTATTCCTGAGTAGTGACGCAGGGCCTGCCATGACCTTTCAGTGAACTTGAGCCCGCGCAGCAGGTTGGGGAGCCCCAGAGTGGTCAGGTGACCACATTGCCATCTGCAGTTCTGGACTGGTCATCTGGCCAGTGCTGACCTTTCGGAACATGATCCAGTGAAATCCAAACCCTGGGAGTGGCTGGCGGGCAAAATCTGCTCTCCAATGTCAGTTTCACTGCTGAGTTGTTTAATTGTCCACTACAACTTGCAAAGGGCCCATTAGGCTCAGGTCATGAACCTCCCATTTAGCATTAATGGATAATCAAATCCTATTTGATTGGAAATGCTTTTGTCTTAATTGTATTTCTTTCATAATTATAAATACCTCGCACTTCACTAACATAAACTTTAATATAATGCAGATCCTTCCTAAGACTGACTTTAAGAGACTAGCACCTATTGTTGAAGCTGCTCCATCAAGAGAATATAATTTTATTAAAATTACATCCCCAAACTACATAATAATGATACACATTGCAATGGAGTTCTAGTATATTAATACAGTGGATTTTAATAATTCATTCTCTGGCAACTTTTTAAAAGGCAAAGCTTACATTATTTTTCTTGCATGAAATTGATCTCCTTCCATCTCATATAACCTGAAAGTTTACCAGACCTTTACCCAGTGATCATTCATTCAGTCAGTTAGTCGCCAAAAACTTATTGAACATCTGCCAAGTGCTATACTGTGCTATCTACCAGGACAACAAAGATGAATAAGACCATGTTCATGAGGAACTTGCAGCTTAGATGGATAAAAGGCCTATTAAGATATAATTATAAAACAATCTGGTAAAGAAACCAGGTGTTTTTTTTTTTTTGCATATGGGATTACAGAGTATATGCGGCTGATACCTTCAAGAGTAAAAAGCTAGGGAAAGCTTAGGACATGTTGAATTGAGCTGCTAATGAAAACCGGGAAGGAAATGGCTAGAAGGCAAATAAATCTCAGGAGTAAGGTGAAGCTAGTGTTATACATGTTGGAAAGAGCTTCGTGTAAGTAATAATTGAGCCCTGGAAGTTTATGTCAGAAAGAAAGGAAGAAGTTCAAGGAGAGACTATTAAGGAAAACTTTCATTTAAGGTATAGAAGAAATTAGAAATAGAGAAAAAGAAAACCCTAACAGCACGTTGTTATTACCACTAAGGGAAGAGTTTGAATGTATGAAATATAGTGGTTATCTTGATACTTGAATAGCTAACAGCACTAAACTTTAAGCACAAATCATACAAGTTGGAATACTCACTGGTCTTGAATGGAAGTTGAATAGCCTGGATTTAAAGTCCTGCCTAATACTAATTTCCTTTGGATCCAGAGGCAGTAATTTATTCAACCCAGACCTCACTGAACCCAAACCTAAAATAAAGTTAGGATGTGGAAGTCCTAAATACCTTCCTTTTCTTAAGGTATCTGGGTATGAGAAAACTGGAGTTTCTTTAAGAAAAGCTACTCTGTAAATTTAAGATGTATCATTGTTCCAAGTGGCTTATACCTATTTATAAAACTAAGAGTATTGAAAGTGAAAACCTTCATCTAAATAGGTGGCAATTATTTAATTACAAGACAGTCATAAGTTACATATATCTGTACATAACATGTTCTTTAAAAAGGTGTACCACATAACTCTAAGGTAATTCTCCAAAGAGGCTATTAGTCTGTTGTGTCACAGGATATTACGTTATTAATAATACACAGATGAAAGAAAATTGTCCAGTTAATGTGGTTAGCTAGAGACACAAATTGAGAGCCAAGATTCATTGGTTCTATTTTGAGCTCTACCACTGACTCTGAGCTCTCTGAAGTCACGTATTCTTCAAAATAATATTGATTCCTCACAAGGGTACAGGATTTTAAAACCAGATAATTTTGAAGTTCTTTGAGATCTTCTAAAGAAGCAGCCATTTTTTTTTTTCAATTAGCAAAAGATCTTATAAGTTTTCAAAAGTGTATGTCAGGTGTGTTCTCTTATGCACCCACATTGCTGAGAAGGGCTTTGAAATATTTTACATTTAGATAGAGGCATTTTTAAAAGATAAATTTACTAAATGAGCCATGAACATTATCTCATTTGCAAAAGGACTAGGATCTGAAGTAGATATGCAAGCAACAGTTCTAAGAAAAGGTGATAAAGAAATATGTAAAAAGTAGGTTTTAAAATAAATGTAGACACTGGATGCAAACTCTTGTAAAATATTTAACTGTTATTTTAATTTTGAGACATATTACAGTGTCAGAAAATGTCTGTGTTTTCAAAGTTAATCAGGAAATACAGTATATGGAACTGGAATGACTGACAAATTCCCTATGAAGGCTGCCAATTAAAGGCTTGTATGGGTGGGCTAAGGCTCCAGGAGTTTTCATTTTACTTCTGTTTCTCTGTTGGAGTTCCTTTCAAGCTGTCAGAGCTTGGGAAGAACCTGGGCTTTGGTTTTTTTTAATACCTTTCATTTTCCTGCATGTAGTCAAGTTTTGAAAATTTAAACATGATAAAACTCCATGGGACATGACATGATTCAGTTAACATTTTGACTGTGTAATGATCCACAACTTAATACCAATAAGAGATTAAGATAGAAAAGATGGTTATTACTAGGAAAAAAATGATCGTTTGAGGTGTGGATAGACAAAAATGTCATCTTTCCCTTAAGTTGCACTAGGGTTTCTTAAAATTGCTTCAAAGGAAATGGAGGATAATTCATGCTGTGATTTATGTTAAGGGATGTTACTAACAGCAATAATATACATATATCAAGTTTAAAATTATACATTATATTTAACATGTAACAGAAGTATATATAATTTCACACGTAAATATGTACATAAAATTGTACATATGTATACGTATATCATCAAAGGCGGCTTAGGTTTTTTTTTTTTACTATTTTCCTTTATATTTTATAGTCAACCATGGCAGGATTTTTAGTTTTCACAACTGGATAATATTTTAGTTTCAGAACTACTGCTCCCCCAGAAAGGGAAATAATGCTCCAATAAGAGGCAGCATTCAGAATAGAGCCTGTCCACTCTCCCACATCCTCTCTTCTGTCGCCTCTTCTCTTCTCTCTTACTTTTTGCTTCACGGCCCCATTCCTAACCCTCTTTTCTCTTGAACCAATGGTAATGTATGTGTTAGTAGAGTGTTAGAATCTATTGAAGGAGATTGGTTAAAAAAAAAAAAGGCAAGGAATAAGAACACTCATCTACAAGATTATTATCGGAACAAAGTTAGTACTGTTGATATTAGCAAGAAATTGGATATAACCTGTATCCATCTAGAGGGGATGGGTTAAACAATGGTATAATCAAGGGGTGGAATATTATTCAATTTTATAGGAGACTTTTATAAAACTGAAAGTAAGATAATCTTTTTTTTTTTTAAGATTTTATTTATCTATTTGAGAGAGAGAGAATGAGAGAGAGCACATGAGAGGGGGAGAGGGTCAGAGGGAGAAGCAGACTCCCTGCCGAGCAGGGAGCCCGATGCGGGACTCGATCCAGGGACTCCAGGATCATGACCTGAGCCGAAGGCAGTCGCTTAACCAACTGAGCCACCCAGGCGCCCAAAACTGAAAGTAAGATAAAGAACAGCGTTTACAATACGCTATCTTTTGTATACTAAAGGGCTTAAACTACTAAGTCACTAATGTGACTACTAAGTCACATTAATATTTTCTTGCATTTGCATAAATGAACTCTAAGGATAAGAAATAAATTAATAAAAATGATCACTTATGGGGTTATATGAGGATGAAGCAGTAGTGACACTTAATACATTTTTTAAATTTCTGAGCCATGTGAATGCATTGCCTCTTAATAAAAATGTAGAAAAGTACTTAACAAATGTTTGTTGAATGAATAAACGATTGAATGAATTAGAAGACTTGAACTTAGTTAGCTATGCTGACAATTTAAAAATAGCTTATTTAATTTCCCTAGCACTGCCACTGTACTCTGAATCTTTACTTCCCCAAAACTCAGTGGACCAAGTTCTCATCAAAATACACAATTCATTCGGAATTCTACTTTGTTCTAAGGTATCTTTATGCCTATGCTTAATTTGTATTTTTAAAATAAAGTTTAAGCTATTCTAGAGTAGAAATGATCTTTTGTGTTTATTTCTATTCTTTCTCCATCATCTCATATAAGGCTATGATTGTAGCTAATATTCAATAAATCATCAACCTCTATAAATTCTATTAATATGTCATATAAGTGATGCTTATTATAGGGCATAAAATTTAGATATCTTTTATCTTCATTCAAATTAATCGAGTCATATCATTTTACAATGTTATGAGTCCTGGTGATATGTCACGTATTCAGAAATAGTGGCTTTTGGATGCATTCCAGGTTACAATAAATCCCGAAGTCCCTTTGGATGACCAATTCAAATATGTGGAGATAATTGATAGTGCTTTGGTGTGCCTCAGTCCTCATACTGTTATTAGGGATCTTCTCTCAGAGTAATATGCTTTTATTTTCCTTCTTTCTCTTCAGGGAATTTGAAGGGATTCTTTGTCACCTGGAAACCTGATTCAACCACTCATCATGACCAAAAACAATCAAGTGAAAAACAATCAAAAAGGTTGACTAACTACCTTTGGTTAATTATTAGAATTTTTTTCTAGCATAAGGTGTAGTGTTTATTTTATGAAAAGTTTCTGGGTTTCTATTTTAAGTCTTTTGCTTTGCCACTTGCCCCAGAGGCTTTCTTTCATACTGTCTTAGGATCCAGGTTCAAAGGAACACCTCAATGTAAAGCTTCTTTTCCATTTTCTTATTTGGAAAAGTCCTTTTCGTTTATTTGCAACGTTCTGACTCTTGCTTTAGAATGAAGACAGCTGTTCACAGTATTTGCTTTTAATCAGGGTAATGGTAAGCAAGTAATAGGCACTCAATAAGGAATAAATAATAAGGTTTAAACCTTGAAATTTATATGTGAAGGCTAATTGTATATAATATACTTAGTCACTAATGAAAACTTATTATTGGAAATATTATCTCCACTTATTTAAGCTAAAGCCTATAAGAGTATTATGTGAGGATGAATAACACCTATAATAATATTGGTTAAATAATGGACTTGGAAACAATATTTGGGCATAATACTTGAGAAGAGTGCACTGGCAATGGTTTAGAAAGCGTGGTTCCAAAATGCTTTATGGAAGAAACAAGGTTTTAACAATTTTTAGAAGAATTTGAAAGGATATGACAACAGAAAAGATGGAATAGCCATTCTATATGGGGTTTTCTGTAGGATCGTCAGGCTGGTTAAACACATTAGACTGAAAAATGCAGTGGAGCTGAAAAAGAGAGAAGTGTGATGCAGAGGGCACAGTGAGAATTGGATCATGAATAGAGAATATAAACTTGAAGCCACAAATGTGTTTCATTTGGCTCACACTGAATTAGTTCCAACTCCTACATATTGGAGATTTCACATAAGAATCCTATTTTCATCTTCTTTTTACAAAGCACAGGGCAACCCTGGGAAGCTTGCCTCCTGGCAACCACTGAGCTAATGAAAAGCTGTCTCCTTTACGTTGGGCATGTTCTCTCGAGTTCTCCTTAATTTCTACTTGGCCATTTTTTCCCATTTAAGTTACTTGGGTGAGCCCTGTAGACACTTCAGTTTATAAGTCCTGATTTAAAGGAGTTTATCTTTTATCAAGTAGATGGTACCAGTTTCCCTTTCTGTCTGAATCTAGGTGGTTTCTGGGTTGTGATAGTAAGTAGTACCCAAACCAGGATAACCACCATTATCATCAGGAGAGCTTGTTAAAAATACGGCTTCCTGTCATCTCCTTTTGGTAGGTTTAGTGGGGCGCATGAGAGACACATATTGAACAAGTGTCCAGATGATTCTAATGAATCTATTCTCTAACAGACTTTGGAAATTACTGAATGAGGATAAAACAGCAGGTACATTTAGTTGATTCTTGAGTGTGAGAAACTGAGCCTAAGCTGTTTCTAATTTATTCACAAATGTGACTGTAATAGCTTTGGCTCCTTGCCAGTGGTCCTGGGAATCTTGAGTTATCCCATTGGGTACTTTGATAATGGATGTTACATGAATACTGAATATAAATTTGAAGAAGCCTTATTATCATTTTTAAAAATACCTATCCTCTATGCACCAAAAGCCAAATATCAGAGGAGAGCTATGTCATTGTAATTAACCATCACTATCTATTAAGTCCCTGTCATTAAGAATTTTCAAGATGGAAGATATCTAGTCTAAATCTTTCCAATGAGAAAATTGAGACCCAAGGAATTAAAGGACTGCTTCAAGGTCACAAAATTCAGCAGGAGTAGAGTTGGTCTGGAACTCCAATCTTCTATTTTTTAAAAATCTTTGTTCCACCAACTAGGTGCAAAAGATGGATTTTGACATATATGTTCTGGGTGACCAGGGATGTTTAGGGAGTATTGTACTTAGAGTTACAGTGATACGACTTACAGATGCTATTAATTCATTCTTCCACCTTCTACCCCCTGTAGTCATAAGAAGAGCTCAGGTCTGCAATTTAGCCTACTTTTACTAACTAACCGTGTGTACTTAAGACTTGTGCATATTAGAGAATAAAACATATAGCATAATATTAATTTTCTCAGTAACACACAAAGCAAATATTTTGAAAAACTAAGACTAATTTATAGGGACAAAGACAACGATCTTATGAAAATAGAAATACATGTAGAAATTAAAATTGGTAGATTAATGTAACATTTCCTATGAGCCACCAGATGTCACTATTATAGGCATGATGCATCACCTTCTATTAAGATTATTAGAGGTTTAGTGTCAAATAATATTAACAATTTCAAGTTTATGATCATTGTGTATACTTTGCAAAACATTTTTATATTTTTATAAAGCATATTCTATTTTTTTAATAAATCTTGATGTAAAGAAAAAAATGAAATCAAGAAATAAGAAAGATTGATTTCAGCCTAGAAATATGTACCTGGGTAAAATCATTTGAGAAAGATGAAACTCTTGTGAAAGTCCAGTCCATCCCCTACTTATGACAGTTTAAAAAATTGTCTTTGTTCAGAATTGGAACTCTAATGCAGTAAGTTATTTTACAACAATTAATTCAATTCCATTTAAAAACCAGTAATGATAATTTGCAGAAGCTTAAGTAGGTGCTAAAAGGAATAAATATAAGTAAGACATAAAAATTGTCAAGGAACTTAAAATCCATTTGAGATATAAAAGCTAAGCAAAGGTAAAATTTGTAAATACATGGACATGAAATGGAAGGAGAGTGTGTCATCTAAGTTGAATACTGAAGAAATAGAGTTTTTTTTGGAAGAAAGGAAGAAACAACGTGAAAAAAAGACAGAGTTGTGCAAATACATAGTACATTTAGGCAGGCAATTGCGTGACTAAAGAGTAGGAATTCTGGTGAAAGGTAGTAGGTCTTGAGTCTGGGAAGGTAAGTTGGGTCTAATTGATGAAGGATTTCAATGACAGGCTGTCCTTTAATTTTCAAATGATAAAAATCCACCTTAATAATTTTTGATAAAGGGAATCATGTGATCTAATTACTGGTTTGCAGTCACTGGCCCCATGAATGTAGATGCATGGATCAGAGGTGCAAGAGGCTAGTGTTGGGGGTAGAGGGGTTCTTGCAATAATGGAATGCCTTGGGTGGGAAAATAAAGGGGGTATAATATAAAGAAAATGAATCCTAATACGAGTTACAGAGGCTATGGAACTATTATGCAAATTTTTGGTCTTTTAAAAAGTTTTACCACCAGCCTTTTTGGGAAGGCCTTTTTAGGAAGTCTGATAAATTCTGTCAGTGATGGGATTGTGGGCTTTTTTTTTTTTTTTTTCAACCAAAAAAAAAAAGTGCCAGCTTATTAAAGGGCCTAAATTCTCTAAAGAGTCATGTGATCATTACTACTACTATCATTATTAATAAAATATCTGCAGTTTTTGAACATCTAAAACCAGCCTATAGAGATAGTATTAGAGCACTGTAATTCTTATAAACCAAGGACTTCAAATGCTGCTAGGAATCAATTAGAGTAAGCATTTGAATGTAAACAAAAACATTGATTGACAAGAAGTCTTAAGACAATACTGAAATACCTTCTTCCTCAAAATCTATCTCCAGCTGTTCTCCCACAATGGCTAACATACCCACTTCCCAACCCATTAAAGATTTGGTCTCCTTAATTAAGGTATTACATTTCTAGGACTGCATTCATCCGTGCAACAAACATTGATTAGCTACCATGTGTCAGGACTTTGTAGGTTCCTAGGGATACAAAGACTAATGAAATGAAATCCCTGTGTTCAAGGACTTCATAGCTTTAGGAGATAAGCATGTGAACAACTTTCATACAATATGAAGTATATTCCTCTTGCTTTGGAAAAGAATGCACTAACTGGAGGAAAGAGGAAATTGGAAAAGGATGCCCAGCAAAAGTGATGCTCGAGGTTATCTTGAAAAATGCGAAAATCCTCAAGGCTAGAAAGAGTCTAGTGAGCTGACACCTTATGGAATAGAGGGACCATAGCAAGCTGTTAAAGCAGCCTGTTAATTTATTGCTAAAATCAGCAATGTAGAGTGACTATCCATCTAATTTTCCCTGAAACAGTCCCAGTTTTGACTTACTGCCCCCCTTTTAGTCTTAAAAAAGTGCTGGTTTAGACAATAATTTTATTTATATGACAAAACATATAAATAAAGCTATAGTAAATGCAGCTGTGAACCAATTGTCACCAAGACCAATAGCACAAGTAGATCCAAGGGGCGAGATATAGTTATGATGGCAGAATTGGCAAGGAATCAGTGGCTGGGAAAAAGCCAAGAGAAAAAGAGTGAGGATCAAGATACTGAAAGATACTGCTCACCTGAAAGGGAGTGTTGGCTTATTTCTCTAATGGGACGTGGAGGGGGGGAAAGACTTGGAAATGATATAATGCCGTGTTTAGGGAGTACTGGGAAAACATGAAAGGCTTTATATATCTCATTAAGAACTATAAAATAACAGCTAAGATTTATTCAGTGTCTACTGTACTCTAGGTATCATACTAAGCACTTCATAAGAAATAACCCCATTAATCCTTACAACAATTATGTGGGGCATGCAGAAGCCATTAAGCATGTTCACTGACTATTTCAGGCTCTCCAACCTCTGGGCACTTAGGGAGATTTTCCTTTATGACCTCCTGGGGCTGAGTAGGGTCCCATGACCAAGAACTTGTAAGCAGAAGTATAGTTGTTACCTGTGGCCTGAATAATCCACTCTCTGAGATTCTAGAGCTCTCCTTACCTTCTATCTCAGCAACCAGAAATCTATATGGTGGTTGCTCCATCAACCAAGATCCTGCGGTGATGATGAAAGCAACATGGAGGAGAGCTCCCAGACAGCCCAGAGAGATAGACATGTAATATGAGCAAGAAATAGTTTCTGCGGTTTTAATCCCTTGAGATTTGGGGGTAGTTTGTTATAGCAGCATAATATAGTCTATCTGGATTGGTACAAGAAATATATTATTTTTTTAATTTTATTTTTTAATTATTTATTTTTTATTATGTTCAGTTAGCCAACATATAGTACATCATAAGTTTTTGTTCCATATTACAGATGAAGAAACTGATACTTAAAGGGTTAAGTAACTTACCTAAGTTTACAAAGTTGGTGAGTAGATGAGCCATGGTTAGCATCCAGAAAGTCTGAACAGATGTTAAGCTTACCCTGCTGCTATGCAATATTGAATCTAAAACATCTAAGCCTTATTCTAAATGATTCATAATTTGTGACTCACATCCTTTCTCCTTTTGTTTCCATCCTTAAATCAGGTCATGATAGCCCCTTCACCCAGCAACAGACACAAAAAAACTCCCAGAGCAAGGAAAAAAAAAAAAAAACAACCTTTAGGATATCTGCGTGTTTTTCTTTATTCATAAGTAAAGTTCAGACCTCTAATGAATAGGCAAAATGTGGTAGGTGTACAGCATGAGCACTGGGAACCCTTATAAACAATGAACTAGTAATATATCTAAAAACAGGCTGCTAAAAACAGAAGGTAAAAGTAGGAAACAAAGAGTTCGATAACAAAGTCATTTATGTTAAAATATATGCACGTAACACAATGCACATTTTGCAAGAACATGCTATAATACAAAGCCTTGACACATTCAAATGGTTGCCCATTTAGGGAGTGACGAGTGTGGTTAAGGAACAAATGGGGGAAAGGGAATTTAAAAAAATAATCAGATGACCAACCAACCAAATCACCAAGATAGGGGACCTACATACACCGAGAATGATAATGTTTTATGAACTGGTAAAATGAATAGTTCAACTTTGTGTAAACTTCAAGTTTAAAAACAGAGGCAAAAACAAAACTTCACAAGAGCTACAGTACTAGCCCTTCACCCCATGAGTTTCATTTTCAAACAATCATCATTTTGGAATAATTTCAAAGGAGCATACTATTTGAAAAATGCAGAATTTTTATAAAGAGCGAGAATCATGGATACACAGAATGAGGAGTGAAAAATCGTGGCAAATGCAAATTACCCATCCAACTACTCAAACTGGCTCAGACCCTAGTTGTCTACTGACAGGTCAGACCCTCCAAAAAGCATAAAAATCTCCACAGAAACTCTTAATTATCCCATGCACAGATACATCCATTCCTTCTGCCTTAGTGCATCATTTATGCCCATAATTTGTCTTTCTTTAGATGTTAATTATTTGTAGGTTATTGAGAGCTTTGTAGGAGTCTGGCAGACTTAAACACCAGGGAATTTAAGTTACAGTCAGATGCATCTCAATGGCATCAGGGAGTTTTTGCTCCAAGGTGATATGAAATTGTGACAGGAGCTGTGTCTCAAGCTGTTTGTCTGGCTAGACCTGGAGATTTGGGAGGCTGGTACCTGCTTTTATTTATTTATATGGAGGGTTATGGAATACAGATGCCAACGCTGACTGTGAGTTAAAGAGAAGAGAGGCTAAGAGCTTAGGCTTAACCTACAGGGGACCTGAGGAATAAAGAGCCCCAGAGTCCAGCGTGGAGAAGAGAGAAGAAAGGGGAGGAAGAAAAAAGACTAAGCGAGATCAGGCCTAATGAACCTTTTCCTGAAGTCAATGAAACGGGGAAGTGGAGCCTCAGAGAGCAAGACCATGCCCAAACAAAGCAGGGATAAAGTGGATCAGCCACAGTGTCACCAAATTTGTCAAGGGTTCAAAAACCAGCAAATCAAAATCTGCAGTGAGAAAAACACTCGTGCAGAGCCATACGCTATTGTTATTATCAAGGTGAAGATACGACAGGAAATACACAACACACACGCGCCCGCATGCATACACAAACACACAGCACGCACACGCACATACACTTCTTTTGGATGCTCAGAGAAATGCGAGTCTAGATTTTGTCATACTTGGTGGTGATATTCTGACTTTATGTGAAAGAAAATGTGGCTATATGCTTTTTATTTCTATGACTGGAAATGATAAAAAGGCTTTATTCTACTATGAAGGAGTTAACAATAAAACTAGAGGCTCATTGATACCTTTCTGTCCTAGAAAGTGCTGAGGAATCAAGTTACAGAAAATGCCGGGCTTGAACATTACCTCAGGAGAGCAGAAGCTGAAGGAAACGTGGTCAAGGAGAGTGAAAAATCTCAGGATTTGCTATAAGTGTGAAGTAAATGGATGTATTCACCAGGAGCCAACTAAAACAGCCTCACTTCCTGGGCAATTTCGATCATTGGGAGTTGCCAGGATATCACAAACAATTTTAACTAGAGGAAATGCATCTTCTTGTCGTATTTGATTTGTAAGCAAATGTTGTTTTGGGGTTTTTTTATGAATATAGCATTATAATGAATACATTATCTTCCAGTTACATTTGTATGGTAAAAAAAAACAAACAAACAACAATAAAAAAATTGACATTTGACTCTCCAGACTCTTACTCTACAAAGCATGACTCATTGTGGAAATAAAATGCTTTTCTTTTTTTTACAAGCTCCCTTTCCTAACTCGTTGTCTCTAAGTCCTTCTATCTGACTAAACATTGAGCTGGCCAAGGATGACACATTTTCTTGTATGATCTCGCTTTTAAATGTTCCCTCTTGGAAACTTCTTAATATCAAAGAAGTACACTCCAGATACACACAGTGTTGCGTCTTATATACCACCTGTGAGTCTACTGGGAGACAAGATGAAAGTAGAGGCTCAAAAGCGTTGAGTAACGTAGGGAAGTGTTGAATCACTGCATTGTACACCTGAAACTAATACAACAGTGTATGTTAACTCTATTGGAATTAAAATAAAAAACTTAATACACAACCCCCCAAAAAACGTAGAAGCTAAAAGAGATTTCACAGATGGTCAGATCTGAGCTAGACTTCTCTTGCACTCAAGAGACTTGCTAGCTGTCCCAAGTCACCATGTTCCTGGAGGGCAATGAGCCTTACTTGCTTCACAGGTCCAGGTACATGCTTGAGAACAGTCTAGTAGAAGATACCTAGAGCAGTGCATAGAAAGAATCTAATTCCGGGCGCCTGGGTGGCTCAGTTGGTTAAGCAACTGCCTTCAGCTCAGGTCATGATCCTGGAGTCCCGGGATCGAGTCCCATGTCGGGCTCCCTGCTCGGCAGGGAGTCTGCTCCTCCCTCTCATGCTCTCTGTCTCTCATTCTCTCTGTCTCAAATAAATAAATAAAATCTTTTAAAAAAAAAAAAAAGAATCTAATTCCGATCCTGGAGTCACCATTCTCATTTAGCAAATCTGCTGAAGGAAGTCATCCAATCCCTTGAGAATTCTTTTCTCATCTATAAAATGATTTCTTTTTTTTTTAATTTTTTGTGATTTTTAAAATTTTATTTATTTATTCGAGAGAGAGAGCGTGTGCATGAGCGGGGGGAAGGCCAAGGGAGAGGGAGAAGCAGACTCCCCACTGCAGGGAACCTGGAGCAGGGCTTGATGATCCCAGGACCCCAAGATCATGGCCTGAGCTGAAGACAGATGCTTAACCAACTGAGCCACCCAGGCGCCCCTATAAAATGATTTCTAACAGTGGTCATTTTTAGATTTGATATTCTATGATTTTAGTCCTCTATTCTGTCTCTTTGCATGACTATGATTATTCTGTAAGTTTACGTTAAACTTTTTCAAAACATTTTTAAAAAATCACGTTCAAGGTAATCACATGTCCCCTGTGACGCTATGTATTAGAGAATGGAAGTTTGTGATCACATTAGTGCCGTGGACATTGTACATTTTGAATTAAATACTTGTAGATTGATAGTTAGAAGAAATACCTTTACACTGAGCTCTGTTCCTTCTCCTCACCCCATGACAATATTTTCCTGATACAAGAGGTGCCTCTGCCAGACTTCAAGGGGATGGAGAACAGAGGAGAGGGGAAATTTTCCATTACAGGCAGAGACACCAAGGAAAATGGCTGGTTGAGTTTTCAGCAAGTGCTCTTCAGTCTACACGAAAATACTTCAGTATATGGAGACCAAGAGCACTGGTGGTGTCCGGGGAAGTCTCTGCCTCTATCACAAGGGCCTTTACACTTTGTAAGCTAAAAGAATCCTAGAATCTTAGGGAAATGATCTTGTTGTAGCTGCAATCATTTAAATATCTAAATACCTTCTGGAATAATTGAATTAGAAAATAGAAAGAGGGATTGATAAATCAATTTTGAGATTTTGCTAATAAAAATTATGACGATAATAGGTACCATAAATTTGATAGCTTCTATGTGCAAAGTCCAGACACCGTGCATGTATTATTTCTAATTATCATTAAAATCCAATAAGACAGATATTTTGCCCCTATTTTACAGAATCCAAACCTGAAGCTCCGAGAAGTCTAATCATTTGCCCAAGTTTATAGAGCTTAGAGAAATTAAACCTGGATTAAACCTGCTTTTTGTGACTCAAGAGTCCATGGTTTTTCCACAATTCCACAAAATTACAACTATATTTCACAAATAATACCTTCGTGGCAGAACCTTAATAATCTAGTTAATATGATAGATCCTACTTCCACACTTTCAACTAGCCAATATTAGTTGTCCTCAAAGTAATATCAAGTGCTTTTCATTTATTTCTTTACTTGCTCAGCTAATACTGACTACCTGTTCCATGCCACCTGCTGCTGTAGCCATAGTGGGAATATCAAATAGGAAGTGAGCAGAGCCTAGGGAATTGTAATAAAAACTAAACATTATTACCTTAGGTGTAAAGAATAGATAGCTGCATAGAACTTCATAAAAATGAGCAAACAAAAAAATCAAAATAGGAATTTAGAGGGAAAATACTTCAGTACAGAGACAGCACAGAAGTGAAAACCAGTGTTCTGAGGACAGGTAAACTACTAAAATGGATTTACTAAAATAAAACAAAATATTCACTTTCAACTAAATATTAAAAACTATGCTGTGAGGCAAGAAAAGAGCACTTTGAGAAGAAAATGTTGAGAAATAAAGACACCTCTAAAACCATAGTAGGTAAATTAAAACCGCGATAGAAACAATAACTAGATGGCTTATATTTCCTAGATGTAATGTTAGCAACCCTCTTGCAACAGAAATAATTTTATACTCAATTATTTTCCATGAAAGCTGATGAAGGAGAAATAGAAAAACTAAAAACTATATTTTTTCTAGCATTATTATATTTGTGTCGATTGCAATGCAGCTCCCTTTCTTTCTTTGGAATATTCTACTGCTATATAGAAAACTGTTTCTAATTCCTTTGCATCAGACACAAATTTCAAATTTAAATATTGTAGTCAAGAGCCATTAAACATTTTCTAACAAGAACTAAATGTTCTTGTATTATGGGATAGACACGGGTAAGTTTTATAACCAACCACTATTCTTGACTATCTCTGCACTTTTATTTTGAGAATTCCATTTTTTAAGTATTAATTATTATGAATGATAATAAATGGAATGATTATTTGCAAAAGGGATACATGAGTACTTGGGACTTGGTTTAGAAGCACCAGGCATTTCTCTTGCCGCATGCAGTTGTAGATAGAAAGACTATTTATTTCAAAATTCAGAAGATAAAATAGTACCCAAACCTAGAAATTGATTTTAGAAAGCTGTCAGAACCCAAGCATGTGGGTAGAAAAAGGCATTGCCTGCATTTTAGGTTACAACGTTCTGACACCTACAAGCATCTGACTTAGCAGACTTTTTTTTTTTTTTAAGTGGTGCTTAAAAGTGTTGGTATGGAACATAAGTAGATAATGCAAATATGTTACCGACCCCTACCAATAGTTGCAATTATGCAAATTTTAAAGCCTTCATCTTTTATAATTAGGTGTAGTGGGCTTATGTAGCTAAATTCTCCACTGGCTAGCTCAAATTCCCTAATCTGTTGAGCAGCTTTCCCCTAAAAATAATGCACTTCAAATAGAGAAAAATATGCATTCTGCAAAGGAATGACAGAATATTTATGATGAAAAGGAAAGACATGACATCCAGGATAATTGTTAGTGACAAATTCCTTGTTTGTCATTTATGAAATGTGTTTTATGAAGAGCTGAGATTCTTTGACAATAATTAAGGGTATTGTTGAATTGGTCTTAAGAGTATGAAATTTTAATTAACATACTCAAACCCAAAAATGAAAATTTTATTGACTTATGTGCTAGATGGGAAGAAGGTTGCCTATAGTAAAATTTACATAGAATCTAAAATTATCCTTAATAGGTAATTTGCTTTAGTTACTTACTTTGACACTTAAAGAATCTCATTATTCATTATCAGCACATCACTCAACCTTAGGAAATACAGTTTTCAGTAGAACTGTACATATATCATACATATAAATTATATATACACTCAAAACTTATATATTAAAGTTTATATATGTAATTATAAATATTTATATATAAATATTTATAATGTGTTTTATATATAAAACACATTAAACCTTTTGTTTCATAATACATAAAGAATCTAGAGGCGTGTTGGTATGTCTAAGTTTTTCATTAAGAAGTTATACTGACTTGAATAAGTATCTGAGTATTCTACTTTTATTTCAGGGATAGGTATCTTGGTAGACTACAGTCTAAATAAATTTCATATGCTGTCTTTATTTTCTCATTTAATACCAGCCTATATTTAAGGACGTAGAGGTTATTCGACTGTAGGAAAGGAAAGTTTTACAAAAAGCCAATTCAAGCTTATTTTCCCTTTTGAATCAGTCATTGAGACAAGGGAAGATAGGAAAGAAACAGCTACTATGATTTTCTAGGAAGAAGAAGTACGCAATCCAAAGACTTGAAGCCCGTGAGACAATTTTGGATAGTAGCTTTTGGAATAGGGCTTGTGGTTTATTGTCTAAATTATCTTCCCAAGCATTTTTCTACTGACTCTACAGGGATTAATGGAGAGAGATCTAATTTGGCTGGTGATTAGCAATAGCAATCAACAATTAGTTCAAATAATGAAGGCTTAGATATAAATAAAAAGACTTGGTAAAGATAGATTTGATCAGTCCCTATTTCAATCATTCCCAAAACAGTGAATTCACAAATATTTTCCATTATAGTATTAGTAATTTGGTACCCATTTAAAAATAGTTGGAAAAAATAGATTACCTAATGTAAATTAATTGTAGTGTTATATAATAATATGCATACCCTGGTCATGTACCTTCTTTGATTACAATTTCTCTGAAACAACATGCTTTGTTTCGTTCTACCCTTAGATTTAGTACAGAATCCACCTGTTCCCAATACTCCTTTCCATGGCCCCAGTAGTTGACCACATTTTAGTTTAAAAAAAAAAAAAAAAGGCACTAATTTGCCACAGAATGAGCAAAAAAACTGACTAGTGAATAAGAATTATGTAAAAATACTTATTTTTTTTACTTATTTAAGGTTTTCACTAATTTGAAATTAGGGCAAAATCTCCCATATTTGCTTCTGTGTTTTGTTTAGCACAAAGAAATTAGTCTTTGGAAACAAAACAGAACAAAACAAAACAAAACCGAAAAACTGGATCATCAACACAAGGTGGCGCTATGGACCAGTCACTTAGGACTGAGAGCATTTTTATCTTACCTCTGAGACTGATTTATGTAATTCTACCCCCAGCCCTAATTTTGTATCTAATTTTTTTCTTACAAATCTGGTAATTAAACGGGGAATGTGGTTTTCTTAATTTAAAGAAAAATGCAAATTTGAAGCTCACTAGTGGATATTTTTATATAATTAACAATCACAAATGAAACCTCTGGGTATCCCTACTATACTGACAATTTATATATATCTATATGTTGTCCCCTCTTTTCTCCAAGGACACCATGATTGTATTCTTATTATCATCTCATGTATAGACTCCTTCTCTATACTGACATAGTCATCTTTCTATTCTGATTTGCCTAGAATCTGATTTGTTGCTGCTTTAATTCATCACATACATAGCTACAAAGATCATTTTACTTAAAGGTGATTTTCATGTCATCATTATTTCTATAAAATATTTTCTTTCAACTAAGCATCTCCAGTGGACATTCCATTATATATTAGTTTAAGTATAAATTCTTAATTTGATAATCAACTCCATCTCATTTTAATTCCAAGACACTAGTGTATACACACACACACACACACACACACACACACACACACACACACACACTCATCTCTCCAGCCAGACAAGTCTTATTTTGTATCACTTAGAAGTACTGTGAGAGGGGCGCCTGGGTGGCTCAGTCGTTAAGCGTCTGCCTTCGGCTCAGGTCATGATCCTGGGGTCCTGGGATCGAGTCCCACATCGGGCTCCCTGCTCAGCAGGAAGCCTGACTCTCCCTCTCCCTCTGCTTGTGTTCCTGCTCTAGCTATCTCTCTCTCTGTCAAATAAATAAATAAAATCTTTAAAAAAAAAAGTACTGTGAGAATTCTAGTCATTTGTAAGGGTTTTTTCCCTAACACTTGTGATATGTGCCCCCCTAGGACCATTGTTCATTGGTGTCGGTCAATTTCTGTAAATTCCATCATAGAGATCATCTTCTTGAATAAGTCTAAACCCACATTCCTCCAGAACATAATCCTATATTTTGCAACACATTCTTAAACACTATTCTTATGTGAAATACTCATAAAATATTTAATGATAGACTAGTATTTACAAGGCAATGTCTATAGTTGGTGGGGCCTATTTTTCTTTTCTTAAGAATATTATAGCTTCATTATTTTGTGCTTCCCAAACATTTCCAACATAGGTTATAGTATATTTAGTTAGTACTGACACAAGTTCTGAGAATAAATGTGTGAGCTCAATTCTTCTAATAACTTAAAATTGTTAATACTGACAGATACACACACACATAAAACATATACAAACATATATATGGGCAACAAATTTTTTAAATTGTGAAATATGTATATTCTAATAAAAATAAAAGTACACATATTCACTGCAAGCTTCAAGGGTAAGTATATTTAAAAGGAGAGTACAAGAGTCAATATTGTCATTTAACATTTATTGAGGTTCTTAATCATGAGCAGTACTCAACAGAATACAGAATTAGACAAAGAGCTAGTGAAGCAAGCCTCCTTATTTCATTTCTGCTGTTCAAACAATGAAGACAGCAGCTAAAGAAAATAACTCAACTTCTATGTATAAAATACTTAAAATCATACACACTTCAAGTTTTTATATCATAAACTGCATATAGCCATTATATGTTAGCACATATAACCACATATAACCACAAAAATTTCGGACATAAACTTTTAAGATTACACAGGAAAAGGTCAGGTGTCTCTTTTCAGTACTTCTTTTCTTTTATTTATTTTTTATTTTTTTAAAGACTTTATTTATTAGAGAGATAGGGAATGAGAGAGAGCGAACACAAGCGGGGGGAGCAGCAGAGGGAGAGGGAGAAGCAGGCTCCTGTTGATCAGGGAGCCTAGCGTGGGGCTCAAACGCAGGACTCTGAGATCATGACCTGAGCTGAAGGCAGACCCTTAACTGACTGAGCCACCCAGGTTCCCCTTTAGCACTTCTTTTAAAAAATTTAGTTATAGATATGAGTTAATGTCACATGCTAAAAATGATATTTCAATTTAGGAACGTTTTTCACTCACATTCTATGAAACAATTTTATTTAAATGCTTCTTATGCATCTTCAACATCAATTTCTTTGTTATCAGTTGAGTTGTATCTTTGTCATTTGTATCTTTGTCATTTCTTAGAAAGCTTTATCTTTTAGTTTACATAGTTTATTTGACACAGAAAGTTTTTGAATCAATATGTGATGCTGTCATGGGACTTTTATCCCAAGTTATAAGTTCCTATTTGATTAACATTAGGAAAGTTTCAGATTTTTGTTGTTGCTCTTGTTATTTGTGTCTGTTTTAGTTATGAGAATTTTTATAGTATGTGATCTCTGTAATGTAATCATTCATTTTCTTGCTTTTTAAAATGATCTGTACAAGATTTATGTAAAATGACATTTAACACAATTGGAAGGTTTTAGTCCCAAAGATAATAAGTAAATCTGTGTTTGACCCCTTAAAAAAAGCATAGAGATTATACATAACCTCTGTGATCATCCAAAACTAACATGTTAATGGTTATTTCTCATTTGCCTTCTCCAAAAAAAAACTGGGGATAATTCAATTGTAAGGTATGTTCTCTCTCAGAGAAAATTTTGGGGGAAAAGCTCTTTGTATTTGAACACGTAAGATTTTACTCCACCGGTGGAACCACAATTTCTCAATTGTGTTCAGGGAATACATTAAAAAAAAAAAAAAAAGAATAACACGCAAGTTATGTTGGCTAAAATTAGAGTTCAGTTTACTACATATACACTTTGCAACAATCTGAAAATATAAAGATAGATGGGGCATAAATGTAGACAAAGAATTGGCTACTTGTTGAATTACTACAGAAGTAATGAAGTATAGTGGTTCTGGGCACTTACTCTGGAATCAGCCTGTCTGTGTTTGAATATCACCTCCACAATTTACTGCTGTGTGCTCTCGGGCAAGTTATTACCTGCTTTGTGCATCAGTAGTAATATAAATGCCTACTTGATGGAGTAGCTGGGAAAATGATACAAGTTGATAAAGTACCTCGCTAGTAGCTAGTGTCTGGTTATAATGAGTGCTACAAAAGAGTGTGTTAAAAACAAAAAGTGGGGCGCCTGGGTGGCTTAGTCAGTTGGGCATCTGACTCTTGATTTTGGCTCAGGTCACAACCTCAGGGTCCTGAGATTGAGCCCTCCATGAGGCTCAGCGCTCAGCAGGGAGTCTGCTTGAGATTCTCTCCCTCCCTCTCCTTTTACCCCTCCCCCGCACCACCACCCCTCACTGTGTGCACACTCTCTAAAATAAATAAATCTTTAAAAATAAACAAAATAAAAACGAAAAGCAAAAAACAAATAAATTGTGTGCGTGTGTTTTTTTCTTTTTTTTTTTTTAAATTTTAGATGGTAGAAAAGATGTCTCTGAAGACTTTTAGAGAGTGGACCCCTTGCTCTCACATACACAGTATCTAATCACTTTGGGTATTTTAGGTCTTGCCTTCTTTTCATGTCTTCCTTTCTAACTCGTTCACTCGTTTCCATCACAGGGCCATTTTTCTAATGTGACTTTATGTTGACTTTGTTCTTTGGGATACTTTATGTCTTTCCATTTCCACATTTAATTCTAAGTTGCAAGTTTTTCACTTTAAATTCTAACATGCAATTTTATTGAAAGAGTGGATCATGTGACCATGTTTTGTACTTTAAAAAAATTCACTAAATTTTAATCCAAATGAATAAAATTGAATTAAAGCATAATTCTGATTCTGTTCAACTTAAAATAATCATTGATGGCATATTTTAAAATTCTGCTTCAATATAAATTTTTACATATGAGAGAAAGTAATTTCATCTTTCTGGGGCTCAAGCTAAATTTCAAACATTTTCTAAAAATATAATTTATTGTGGCATGAAATTCCTTCATGCCCTGGTACATTCTAAAAGTCATCAAATTTATTTTCCAAATAGTTAAAATGATAGAACAGGTTTGAGCTGAAGAGAAAAGTACTCTTTTAGAGCTGTTAAAGTAGTTCGACATATCTTGTTAAAAAATAAATTTAGCATATGGACAATGAATAATGTTTCTTCTTTTTATGTAACAAAAACACGAATTTTTTTTTACCTGTTTTATAATCACTGCTATCCTATTTAAGCAAACAACGAATCAGGACAATATGTACTTCAGACACTCAGATAAATAAGATCACCTTTGCTTAGTTCCATTATGATCTAACATGCTTTCTAACCATCTTCTCCAAAGCACTCCATAATACCTATCTATTTCTGCTATTTCCTAGTGGAGCCTTTGTTCGTAGCGTTGTTTGGATTCCACAGATTTAAAAAAAAAACAATGGCACTTTTGGCTTATTATCTGCCAACAAACATGCCTGTCAAACAACTCGGCAAACTAGAGACATTCTCTTCTGACATGCTTAGATTCAAATGGCTTGATATGGTTTATAACAAAGCCACTAAATATTCAGTGTTGGATTACATTTGTAAATGGCTTATTAAAGTGACAGAAACATTCAATAAATAGAACCAAAGAATTAGTAATATCCAATCTTTCAGTTCTTTTTCAAGCAACCCAAAGTGTTCATTTTGTCTGTTATAACTGAGATGCTAAGAACTTTCTTTTATTCCACCCTTTGTTACAGAGTAAGTATCCAGACTCCTACAGCAAGGGGATTGCATCAGGGTTGTTCTGTGCTTGAAGTCCATCAGCTCTTCCAAGTCACCGAGGCCACTAATGTGGCCCATGGCACGTTGAAAGCGTGAAAACTAGACTGGCAGCAATGGGTCCCGAGTCCACATGAATGCAATCGGTTGGCTACCTTTACTACTCTCGCCTGTCTTTCTCGCCCTGTCCTCAGATGGGCAAACATAACCACAGGGATGCATAGCTATCCAGCTAACAAGTGTTCTTGTATCTAACTCGGTCATAATTAAACTCTTAATGGCAATCATGAAAATCTCCTTTCACTGGTTAGGTAATTGCAGACACAGCGAATAAAAGCTTAACTGTAATTGTAGGCCTTGTTGCCAGTTGAATATTGAAATGTGTTAGTATTGTGGTTACTTAATGTCCCAATATGGCTTGTGGCCAATGCTTAAAACACACTCTAGAAAACTATAACAAAAAGCATAAACAAAGCTTAATTCTCTAATAGCTTCTTAACTCTGCTTACATTGAGAATATATAAGCTTTGTTATTTTGAACTTAAGCCATGACACAGGGTAGATGCCTATAGAAACTAAGTCTGAACTAAAAATGATGTTATAAAGTTCACCCGTCTAGAAATAAAATCATCTGATTATATATCCTGGCTCTTGCCTTTGGCAAGTAACCGTCATCATAGTTCATTTTGTTACCTGTTGAGGAGTCTATCAATCAACTCTTTCTTCTTAAGAACACATTCCCAAAACCCAGTAACCTAAAACAACTCTCATTTGTTCTTCTACATGCATCTGCCATTTGGCTGGGGTTAGGTTCAGCTGGGCTTGGATAGCCTTGGCTCCAAGAGGCAACGTGGGACAAATTCTTCTCGAAATGTCTTTCAGCCTCCTTGGGGTGGTGCATTTCCTGGGGCATGTTTTTCCTTATGGGAAAGGCAAGAAGGGCAAAGCCAAGCCCAATCAAGCAAGTACATTTCAACCCTTTTGCTTACTTCACATCTACTAAAATCCACTGGCCAAAGTAAGTCATGTAGCTGAGCCCAAAGTCAAGGAGTAAAGAAAGATACTTTGTCTCTAGTTAGAGGAACTACAAATTTACATGGAAAAGAACATGAATTCAGGGGTGTGTAAAGAATTAGAACCCATAACTGTCTACCATAAGGACTCTATTAGTGATTTTCAAATTATGTCTAGGTAGCTCTAGAGTTTTTCTTAACAAGCCTCCATTGTAGGCAGAGTTACTAGATTCCTATCCAGCCATAATCCAGAGAATATATGTGTTCTTTTTTTCTACAGTTAAGTCTCAATTTTCCACAGACTGACTATCCAATTTTCAGGTTCCTTGTGGTAAAAATAATAAATGCACTCTTTTAAAAAATGTTTTAAAGTAAATTACAGTAACTCAGTATCTATATGTAAGAGTTCATGCGTTGTATGACACTAACCAGAATAACCAGTAACTGCCGTGTGGTGTCCACGGCAACGTACAACTACCTCTTCCTCTGACCAAATATGTAGGTAGTTCTGAGTAATAGTACCACCTCCCTCTGCCAACAATCTACTTTGAGAATGGAGTAGGGAGAGCTTGAGTATTTCCAGATTCCAGGACTGTGATAATTAAACAATTAAATGTGGAAGAAGTTAGAAGAAAGTAGAGATGGAACTGTATCCTTGTTGCAATCTTTTCTGTTCTAGCATTTTATCAGGGTGCCTGGGTGGCTCAGTCTCTTAAGTGTCAGACCGGATCTCAGCTCAGGTCTTGATCTCAGGGTCATGAGTTCAAGGCCTGCACTGGGCTCCACACTGGGCGTTAAGACTTGCCTAGTTACTCGCTCATGGATTTTATTAAAAGCAAATAGGTCTTATGCCTACTATGCTTTTTGTGAGTCTTTCAAAAAAACATGAGCCCAGAATGAACAAACACTTTGATCGTTCAGGCTGTAAAACAAATTTTGGGCCCTCAAGCTTTGTTCATTAGAAGCCATCTGGAAAATCTACACAGCTTTCCAAGGAGGGCACACTCCCCATGTCCACCTCAGATACAGTCATGGGGAATAATTGACAAAAATAATGGGCAAGTCAGTCCCTTCCAGATAACATCACCAGCACCTAACTAAAGCAATAACTTGGGGCACCTGTGTAGCTCATTTGGTTAAGTGTCTGACTTCGGCTCAGGTCATGATCTCAGTGTCTTGGGATCTAGCCCTGAGGCAGGCCTCCGCTGAGCGGGGAGCCTGCTTCTCCCTCGCCCTTTGCCCCTCCCCCCTGCTTGTGTTTTCTCTCTCTCTCTCTCAAATAAATAAATAAAATCTTTAAAAATAAATAAATAAAGCAATAACTTAACTGCCAGGGCAGATGACATTCAATGTCTGCCTGTTGTGTGTGAGAAGAGCAGGAAACTTGCCATTTATTTATTTATTTATTTCATAGGTCACCAGACAATAAGGAGCCACAATTAGACTGATGGAGAGTACTGTTCATCTTTTGGATAGCCTAGGCTTACACTGAATGCAAAGATTGGATTGAGTGTTCTCTCCAGGGGAGAGGGACGTGTGTTCTATATGTTGCGAAAAAGAGGTAACATTATCATGACAAAAATGGCTGACTATGGCAGAGATTGCTGGTTTTACCATTAAATAGATTCTCTTCTTCTTGGCATATCACTAGACTCTATTTTCTAGATTCCCTTGCAGTTACACAGAACCACACAACTGAGGTCAAAGTAAGGAGAAGTGACGTCATCCCCAGATTTAGGTGGTTGAGAGTGAAAGTGCCTTCTCCCTCATCTCTTTGCTCATCCGTACCATTAAATGCAGAGAAACATGAGGCCCTAGGAGCTCTTGAATTACAGTAGGAAAAGACCCTGATTCTCTCAATGACACCATGGAGCAAATCCAGATTGAATGATGACATGAGAGAATGATATATTTTAATTGTATTAAGACACAAGAGAGTCTGGTTTCTTTTGTTACAGCTGCTTGCACAAGTTGCTTTAGTATTTATAAGCTGTTATTTTTTGTATTTTAGGTTGCTATATTTAAAAATTATGAGTGTGCTTCAAATGTTGGATTTCATTTCAACCAAGTTGTTTTGCTTTAAATCCATTTTGTAGCATATTGCTGGCTATGTTTATTCTTCAACACTATTTCATTTTTTTCTTTCCCACCAGGTTAATTTCTTTGTGGAATTCTATGTAAGATAGCCTAAGAATAGAAGGGTTATATCACTAAAAACCAAATGAATCAAATCTAGGATTCTAGTTTTATGTGTACAGTGCATGGTGCCATTCCACGTGAAATTAGGTAATCTCTTTATAAGGCAGACAAAATTTTTAATGCATAATAATTTCCATCCGTTTCTGTGGAATATACCTTTAACTAGGAAAGGGGTGTTAAAATTGGAGGAAACTAAGATAGTATTGCTAAGCAGCCAGTGGGCAAAAAACAATTATTTTTAAAAACATCATATGTTCATTGCATTCACAATTTGGAATGGAACTCATTGACCATTCTAATGCCTCATCTAATACAACTTCTTTATTATTCAAATAAAGAAACTGAGCCATAAAGCAGTGAATTAATTTGCCTATGTTCGCAAAGGTAGAAAACTGAGAACCAGACCTGGGAACCAAATCTCCTAATGCCTAACCCACTATTCTTTCCACTACAACAAACTTCCATCCTTTAGACATTATACTTCAGAGAAACTTACACATTTTGACTTTTGTGAGGTATGATGTCTATTAAAATATAATATAATTTTCTTCTAACATTAGTGCGTAAGTTTAATGAAAATCCAATAAAAATCCCAATGGGAAGATTTCAGAATCTGATCTATTTTATTAGAAAGACTAAATAGACATTAATATTTAGGAAATAATAAACAAAAGACTAATAATAGGGTATCTGCCATGCAAGATTTTAAACTTTGTTATAAAATTACATAATTAAAATAGAGTGATGATATTATTAGAATAAACATCAGGTCAATAAGATAGAATAAATAGTCCAGACACAGATTCTACAAAGAAGTTTATATCACAAGAACTGGCAGTACACATTGGATGAAATAAACAGTCTGTGACTATCTCCCACTTTTCATAAGCAAGTCTGGCCAAGACCTAGATGCTCCTTTCCTAGATGATAGACTCACTTGGGGGTGGAGCAAAAAACCTCTACAAAATCTTATATCCAACGTCTCTTTGTTTAGAGTGCAGGTTACTCTCTTCGATTCTGTTCAAGGCTAGAGGAAACTGATTGCACTCTACTGACAAGTCGAGAATTTTCATGAAATGTTATCGCAGACCCATTTCTGCTGTGATAGAGGTTTGCATAAGAAGGTCAGAATACCTCCTCCCTCCAAACGTTGTTAAGGAATAAATGAACAATAAGACCTGCTTACTAGTCCCTAAACAGGTGTTCAGAAAATTCTCTCTCTCTTGGGGGTGCCTGGGTGGCTCAGTCCTTTAAGCGTCTGCCTTCAGTCGGGGTCATGATCTCAGGGCCCTGGGATTGAGCCCCACGTCGTCGGGCTCCCTGCTCAGTGAGGAGTCTGCTTCTCCCGCTCCCTCTGTTAACTCTTTCACTCTTGCTCTCTCTCAAATAAATAAATAAAATCTTAAAAAAAAAAAAAAAGAAAATTCTCTCTCACAAGTACAATGGCCAAGAGTGAGGATTCATTCCTAATTTGCATAAGCACTAAGACAAATAAATGGATATACTAAGTTTATAAGGCAATGAAGAAATCATAGTAGAATTATCAATAGTTTTTAGAACATGATCATCAATCTTCTATTTATTAAAATAATATAAAGACCAAGCAATATAAACAAATTACCAATATTTTAACATGCAAAATAAAGGGTTAGTATGAAAAAAAACTTCATATAAAATCAATAAGAAAAAATACATAGGCCCATAGGTGAGTAAAAAGGATGTGAACAAGAAATCCACAAATGAATAAATATAAAGGTTCTAAAATGTTACAGTAGAGAATGTACTTTTTTTTAAGATTTACAACAAAATATTTGACCTATGTATTGCAAGTTTTTAAAACATTGAAACACCTGACCCATTAATTTTGTTTTTGGAATCTATCCCAATGTAAAAATGTTTTAAAGAAAAAAAGATGTAAAAAAAAAAAAAGAATGAAAGAAAGAAAAAGAAAAAAGATGTACACATATCACATCTTATGAGTAAACCTGATATTTTAAATAGATTCAGGTAGAAATAAACCTGAATTAACCAGTGCAGGAGAAATGTTACCTACATGTCAATGCAATATTTTGTAATTCTTAAAATGAGAATTGGAAAGAGTTCTTAATAATCTTTATTTGGTTGAATACCATGGACTATATGGAAATATTGATAAAACAATAGCACAGGTAAAAGCTGGAAAAATTATGTATTAATATCTCAATTCTGTAAAAGGATATATGCATTAAAAAGGACTGGAAATAACATCTGCCAAATATAACAGAGTCGATATTTCTAAACACTGTAATTATGAGTGGGTGGTAATTTCTATGCTTCTTCAAATTTTCAAAAGATACATTTATTACTTTGACAATCTGAAAATTTTAATATTCTTGCCTTCCCCCACACAACTCTATACATAAGTATTATCAGAGTTGAAAGCTACGACTACATAAAGATTGCATGTAACTATATTCTACTTTTAGTTATTAAGGAGATATCACAAAATTCACAAGTGATTTTCTACTTTTATGCCCCTAAATAATCTTTTTTAGATTAAAGCAATAGTTGGTTTTATAATTAAAATCCTTTTCTCTTTCTTTTTTCTCCCAGTAAACTAGTTGAACTCCTACTAAAATTGTGTTAATTGCCATCTCTTATATGTTACTGAGATATAAAATTTGAACCTTTTACTTTGTGTGTCAAACTATGTATCTCAGAATACCCAGTATTTTATTATCCTGTAGCAAGTAGTACAGAAATCCAGTTATAGCCATACAGGAGAGTGAAACATGTGTTTATCCAATCCCTGTTGGTCTCTTCAATCTTTATCACATTGTTTCAGAGATGTTAAGATAACTGTATTCACAGCTTACATTTAACTGCTCTTCCAATTTCCTCAGCTTATAAAGTTTATGTGTAAAATCTGTAAATTGCACTGACAATCCACAAAGGAAATCTACTATAGACAACCCGAGGGTGGATGAGAAGAGACAGAAAGGAATTTTCCAAACTGGTATGTGCAGCACTTTTAATGGCCAACATACCTTTGCTATTATTTCTAAGACCTCTTGCATGACATTGGGAGCTACAAGAATCCCAAAATTTAGAATAATACACAGCTAAGTACAACCTCAAGGACAGTTATGCTTTGTAAGATGTAATTGGTCAAAGTTTTAAAAACTGCATACCATAGAAAAAATAATTTGGTAAGATATGATCTGTTACTCTGATGCACTGAAAAGGTGTTTTCTTTTGCTAGGTTAAACAGAAGTCCTATTTGTTCTTAATTGCAAGTGTTTACAGAGGTCTTAATAAGCTAATGTACATCCTAAATCTTTCCCAAACTTAGCATATCATCCTCATTCCTAAATTCTCATTTTTAAAAATTGCCTCCATGTGTGTCCCTCAGAAAACAGTTGGGAAATACTCTTTTTACAATTCTTTTACTACCGCTTTTAATGTTAATTAATTTTTTTTTTTTTTTGCCAAATTTATAACTTTTCTCAACAGTATAATTGCAAGTGATCTAAGCTAGAGATCCTCTATTCCCCCACCAAAAAATGACCAAAAATAAATACGGGGCAAGTTTTTCTGTCTCCTAAGAATCCTATACACTCTGGCTATTGTTTATTGAGAAGATAAATGGGGAAATGCAGAGGAGCAAAGTGGACGACTAACTGAAGTCATAGAGACGGAAATAGTTTTCAGAATACGCCCACAACCACAGAGCCAGCCACCACGAAGAAGTGGATGATCGTTTAGGGTTAAAACAGCTCTAGGGAACCAAGTTGTCCCCTCAGCACACGTCACCCACTCTCCCCTGCTTTGGTGTTCCACATGACACCAACTAAGTCACTCTCTGTCTGCATCTACAACTCCTGCTGTCACTGGCAAGCTGGCCCCCCATTCTTCTCTTCTCTATTGAGGCATTTTCTTAACCCTGAGTCCTACATCCCCATAGTTTCTGCTTACTGCTTCCTTTCTGTGTATCCCTCAGCAACTTTACCCCCCTATTGTCTTCAGCCTTTCTTTAAATGTCCCATTCAAACTTCACAAAAGAGATGAACATCTGATTGGGTCTGTCAGTCTTATCCATTTTAAGGCAGCCCAGTTGGTGAAAGTGCTCTCGCCAGGAAAATGTACACTCTGCTGGCCAGACTCCATGCGGGTGTCTTTGTGTCTAGAGCACACTCTGGGGCCAATTGTATATGGTAAGAGTGGTGATGTGCCCTGCATAAGGAGCCCCCCTGAGGGAATTTGGGAGCAACAGGCACCTTGGCATCTCCAAGGAAAACCACAAAACTGACAGATGGCTTAAGATGCTCCCTTTAGTATTATTTATGCCTTCTTTTGCACTGTATTCAGTACAACTTTTAAAATTTTATATATTTACGTATATCCTTATGAGGAATTAAAAAATGTTGCTGCTTAAATTTGTATAGAGTATTGATAAATGCCTAAGGGGAGAATAAGTGCAGTCGATGGAATCCTCAATGAAACCTTAGTAAAAAAATATAAAACTAATTTGAGACATCAGCTGTAAAAGAAATTAAAGGTATCTCTGAGGAAGATCCAGCTTAGTGAACAAATGTGAGCCATGAAATTGGATGATCAACCAGTTGCTTGAAATAATGCATTGATTAGGTATTCTTATTAATAAGGTAGGAGGTCTCATACCTCTAGTAGTATTTTTGCTGCTGTGAATTGCAGATGTAGAAAGCAAGGTCTGGGACCCATGAAGATCATTTCTCTCCCTAATCCTTACAGAAGAGTAGACCAGAGATGTTGAAGCTGAGAAGATACATGACTTTGCAACGCAGGATGTCAAGAAGGCATATGCACCAAAATGGGATGGAAACCATCTAAGGCCAAGAAAATGACAAGCAGGGAATGTAAAAAGGCTTGCGTTCTGTCATCAATAGTTTGAATGCTCGAGAGAGGTCAAGACCCATAAGATTAGCCCCTTCTTCTGTCACACAAAAATTGAAAGGCTGGCTTAAACGGTGCTTTTATAATAGCACTATAAAGTAAGGTCATTCTTCCATGTATGCCTACAAGAACATTCACATCTGCAGCAATCTGTGCTATGGTAAGCCATAAAAGCAAAAGAGCACTTGGTCATATATATTCTCAGAGAATCCGAGTGCCCGGAATCAATGAAAACAGGAAAGTCACCGAGTGAGTGAGAACACATCTTGAAAAAGTGGCCATGGCTTTGGAATCATGTTAATTGAGTTACTTCTCAGGCTCGGTTTGTACCATTGGTGGTAATGTTTTCTCTGAAGGTGCTGGTGGTCGATAGTGTGACCGACAATGGGAAGCAAAAGGAGTGCTTCCCTTCTAATGGCAGTAGAGGGGTCTCCATGGTGTTGGTGCTCACAAAGTCCATTTCTCTTCAGCCTGGCAATTCCACACAGCCTCTGTCCCAAACATCTGTGCACTGATATGGACTTAAACAGGTAAAGATTCACATCAGTCTACTGTCTTCACCTACCTAGATCAAATCGATGTTCGTGGAAAATGAAAAATAAACGTAAATGCAACTCTAAGTAATTATCATTCTAAATGCAATTACCTTGCTTATCTAAATTTGGTAATTTATTTATACATAAACCAGTGGAGGAATGTGCTTGGATATTTCTCAAAAATATGTAATGCTTCTCAATATCAGGCTCATTTGGAATTATTCTGTGTTTGTGACATATTTGACTGATTTTCAGTGCCTAAATTAACTAGCATATTTTCAGATGCCAAGACTTCCTACACATTAACTGAGGACAAAATATACAAAATATTCTTTTGAGGGCTGAAAAGGAGTTTTCCATAAATTTATTTAAGACACAAAGAGTCTTTGATAAGATCTTTAACTTGAGACAACTTATCTGAAATGGCTTCCACATGAAGAATATCTGAGAAACATGTTAGGAGCCTAGCAAGTTATTCTCATTACATTTGGTCATATGGGAGTCGTATTGATGTGAAATTTATAAAGGAAGCAACAAGGTGACATTTTCAAATTGTTTTCCAGATGACTCTTTATAAAGTGAGTTGGCAGCTTTAGCATAATTTGAGCTCAACAGGTATGAAAAGCACAAAACAATCCCAAACAAGCAGCATTGTTCCCTGGAATAACAGTCTTTTAAGAAAGTAAAAGCAGTTCTGAATGAATTGTAAAGAAAAAAAAAAAAAGTCTGTCCAGTGATCAGAACACAGAGAGTTGTGGTTCACTGGCTCTGTCTCAAAGGACCCAGGAAACTGGGAGGGGCAACCACTTTCCACACTCCACAGGCCACATGGAAGCTTGGCGGATGAAGAAAAATCCCCAGGGTAGTGACTGGTCAATTACGAATTGTAATTCAACTGTCTCTATAGTTGCCAGAGAAACCAACTTGGGAACTGTGGTACCTTTTGAGACATGACTAAAGAATGGCCATGCCTGGTTAGAATACAGTACGAAGAACGGTGTTTGATCCGTGTGCTGGTCAGTGCAATTCAGGCAATTCCCTGTACTTACCAACTGTTTCATTAGTTTAAAAAAAAAAGGGGGGGAGCAAAAATATATGGGTAGATCAACATACTGTGACTCCCTAGTCCACAACCGACTGCATCTGGTGTTACAGTGCAAAACTGGTATCTCAGAGACACGAATTTGCCACATCGCAAGGATATGACATCTATTGAGAGCAAAAATGTGAAAACAAAAAAAAAACCAATTCCATCTAGCAGGTAAACACCTTGACAAATATGAAGACTTTCAATCATGTCAAACTGTTTTAAAAATGTCCACTTTGCCATCCCTCTCCAGATATTTAACACTTCCTAACACAAGAATAGAATAAATACAGGAGAGAAATCAATACTCTGCACGTCCAGGGGCGCCTGGGTGGCTCAGTCGGTTGAGCCACTACCTTCGGCTCAGGTCATGATCCTGGAGTCCCGGGATCGAGTCCCGCCTCGGGCTCCCTGCTCGGCGGGGAGTCTGCTTCTCCCTCTGACCCTCCCCTCTCTCATGAGCTCTCTCTCCCTCTCATTCTGTCTCAAATAAATAAATAAAATCTTTAAAAAAAAAAAATACTCTGCACGTCCAAACTGTTCAAGCCTGCCACTGCAATCAAACTTTCTTCTTTTTCTCTGCAAAGAGCTCGGAGGTAGTTTCTCAGTTCAAGGATGAAATCTTCTCACCGCTCCTTCTCTAAATATAAATATAGATAACAGAAACATTAATTTCCTGAGAATTTAGCTGAAGAATTGTTTATAGTTGTGTTCTCAGCCGCGGTTTTCTTTGGCTAGATTGAATGATTCTCTTACAAATGACCTTGTCAGTAAAGCTCCTAATAATTGGTAACTTTTTAATACTTTATAATTGGTAGAAAAGGTTTTTCTCATGATTTAGTGAGAAATAACTTAATGTACCCTTTTAAAAAAGGATTATTTTCCTTGAACTCTAATACGAGCGCTGTTAAATTAGCAGCCCTGGAGGCTGGAAACTTCCATTTAGCCACAAAACCTGGAGGGCAGGAAGCTTTCGTGGAAGCCGTGGAAATGACAATGAAGAGACTGTAATCTCCAATCCCAACTGTGTAGGCAGGAGGGTTTTAACAGATCCAGTTTGGGCAATGATTTGAGGTTTGGAAAGGAAACATACCTGTCCAGAATAAGGGCCTTCCATGAACATATTTCCAAGAGACCATCTAATTATCGTCAGGTACCAAGTAATCTTCTGAATAGACCGGGGCCTCCTCCTCCAACCTGCTTCCCGACTCACTGATGTTTTCCACATTCCTTGCCTTTCCTGCACTTTAAACAGATTTCATTAAAATCAAGCTGGGTTCTTTTTCTCTCTTTGATTATCAGTGCTTCTTAACATAGTATTCAGGACCTTTGTCCTCAAACATCCTTGTAGGACTATTCCCTCCCAGAACGCTCATGAATTCCATGGCTGGCTCCAGAAGGCTGGAACTTCTGAAGACGATATTCATGGTTGGGTGGCCCGAAACTGTTAGTCTTTTGAAAAGAATTCCTTAATATTTATTGATTTCTAGCGATGTGATACGTGCCAAAAAGGTAGGCAAGGAATATCAGCAATTTGATTTTTTGGTGGGGAAAAAAAAAAAAAAAGCCAAAAATTCAATGTATAAAGACCCAGACTGTCAGTTTTTGCTCTCAAAAATTGAGAGAATTTTTCTTTGTCTGATTTACAACATGTGGGCATTTTTTTCCTGGATGTTTATTATTCTGAAGAAATGGATCACAAAATCGTATTTTAGCAGATGTATTGACGTAAGAGGAAAACAACTGTTTATATTCTCAGCTATATTAAAAAACTCCTTGATTCTGCTTCTGGGGTTAAGCACAGCATATGCAATTTGGAGGTCGTGAGACATAATACATATTCTACTACTCATGAAAAATATACTATATGCCTTCCTATTGCCTTCCTTCAGTTAAAGGTTTGGATGTTTCAATTTTTCTTCAAAATGTTCTTCACTAAAAACTTCTTTTCCTGTGAGAAAAGAATATGAAGATTTGTTATGTATTCAAACATTTTTAATGGGTCCATTACATGACTCTATATAGTCAGATTTAAGAAAATCAAATACAGTCGAGGAAAACATGTTGAATTGATTTACTCTGTTGTTCACCTATATCCACATGATATTTTCCAATCTCCATTATCAAGATCTTAGAAGGTAAGGATTATTCCTATTTAATTAAATATAATCATACATTTTCTTTGAATAGTGTAGTCTCCCTCCTCCCTCCCTACATGTGGTGAAGTCTTGTATGCATAATGCAGGGAGAGTGATGATGATAATAATTATAAATAGAACCTGGGCGAGAACATTTGGCTTAATGAATATGAAATCATAAATATTAAAAGGGTACACAAATATTAAGATCTAGGATGGTTATCCTCTCCTCAGTTTGACAAGTACTAAAAAAGCAAAAACAAAACAAGACAAAAATTTTTCCTTTTTCCCCCTATTTTTTTTCAGGTTTATATTCTATATTTAAAATCTCAAAATCTAATTTTCTTATGATAAGAACTTAAGATACATTCTGGTAAATGGTGGGAAGGGTGGCTGGAGTAGCAAAAAGAACCTACTATTTTGGGTTAAGAGGTTCATGTTATATCCCATTAGCCATCATGAAATACTGAGCAAAAAAGCTGCTGACTTGTGTTTTCACTTTAGAAATATGCTTCTTGAGTCAATATGGAAGGCTGATTAGAATGAGAGGCAAAAAGGAGTAGAGATTCTCCTACTATAGAAGATAATAATCTAGATCATAAATTGTAGACTATAACAATTATAGACTAAACTAATCTAAGCAGGAGATTATAAAGGCCTGAAATACAGAATAAAGTATGGAGAGAGTTAGAGCCTTTAGAGATATTTGAGAAGAGTCACCAGACTTGATGACCCAACAGATACATGGTGGGGTGAAAGGATGACCAAGGCTAATCTCAGGTTTTGACTTGAGTGACTGGATGGAGGACCAGGCCATGAAATAAGATGAGGGAACCAGAAAGAGGAGCAGAGGAGGGAAGACAATATCACTATTATGGAGGTTCAGTTGTGAGATACTCGTGCGATATCCAGATGAATCCCAGTCAAACACATTAAGTGAAACCTTCCTTCCTCATTTGAAAATGTATACATTATTAGAAAGTGCTTCACTGAAATACCTTGTCACGAGATTTCAATATCCCTCCAGCTTAGTACTGGCACAGAGAGAGAACTCAACAAATATGCGTTGGATTGGGAAAATAAATGAATGCATAAAGGAATGAATATTCTCTCTTTGACATCTCCCATACTGACCGTGATTATTTCTTCATGTCTGTATCTCCCACTAGCTGTGAATTTCTAGAGAACACATCCTGATAGCTCCAAACTTTAGCAAGTGACCAGTGGATAGAAAACATTTGTTGACAGTATGAATTAATTAGTGAATTACTGAAGGAGTTAATCAGTCATATTGCCTCAGAGTTTACTATTTTGTATGGGCAGTAGACAAAACACTTCAGGGAAGTCATTATCTTTTTCCAGTCATTGGTGTACTTCATTAGTTTGCTAAGGCTGGCATAAAAAAGAACTGCAGAATGAATGACTTAAACAACAGAAATTATCATCTCAGAATTAGGGAAACTAGAAATCTGAGAGTAAGGTATTGATAGGGTCGTTTTCTCCCGAGGCCTCTCTTTGCTTGTAGATGGCTGTTTCCTCCCTGGGTCTTCACACGGTCTTGCCTTTGTATGTGTCTGGGTCCAAATAGCCTCTGTTTATACGGACATCAGTCATATCAGATTAAGGCCCATCCTAATGACTCATTTTAATTTAACTACCTTTTTAAGACCTTATCTCCAAATACAGTCACATTCTGAGGTAGTGGGGGTTAAGATTTTAATATAAAAATTTAGGGAAAATACAATTCATCCCCTAATAGGTACTATTTGGAATTCCTGGAATCTATATGGCCTCTCCAGCAATTTAAAGACATCTTGAGTTTCAGACTCCATCACACACTACCAAACAACCTAACCTTGTTTCTCCTTAATGTTTATATCCTTAGATGTTCCTTACTATTCTATCAGCATATCATTCAACTAGAGAACATAAAATAGTTCATTAAGATTACTACATGGATTTCTAAATACTTTCCTGAGTATAAAGTATCTAGAGATGTAAAATGTATATTGTGAGGAATGTATATTTGAATATTCTGAAGAATCATAAATATCATGAGGATAATTTGGATTTTTCAGAGTCAATACAGTTATTAGACTTGTTTTCTATATTTCAGTAAGGAAATAACTCATACTCTTTAAGCAATATAGAGTAATTAAAATATTTCTATAATCAGTGATCTCACTTAGTGATGAATCATGATTGAGGCAACAAGTGTTTATTCTGAAGAATTCAGGCCATTTTTTGGTGCCACATTTTTTTAACATTGACCTCAGGGCAGACATTTCTAGTTAAGTGCAAGTGTCAGGTGCAGAGCTATTGTACTGATTATAAGACAAAGGTGAGGCAAGTGAGGAAGAGAAAATCAGCTTCAGTGTATTTGGGGAAGGCAGGAAGCCAAAGGAGGGATATGCCGGACTGGGTGAGCCTGCTCCTTTCACTATTCACATCTTGCATTGTGGGCAATGTTCTACTTCTCAGCAGAGGAAACCTGTGGGACTCAGAAGAGTCGTGAAATTTAATCTTCAATTCCTTAGGTCCCATTTGTTCTTAAGAGGTGCTGACGATTCTACTTTTTTTTTCTTCCCTCAAATTAAGCAGTGTAAGCTCTTGAAACCCAGAGTTTTTTCCTATTAAAGAAATTATTCTACTGTAACATGTAAATTCCTTATATCCCTGTAATGAAGACCTCACACTTAATTTTTCATTAATGTAAGTTTTTTTGCATCTAATTTTACGAATAATGTAAGCTTCAGGAGAAGTATTCTCTTATTCTAGTTTAACCTGCTCATTGGGCCAACCTAATTTTTTTTTCAATCCTGACCCATTTTACATAAACTATACTCCATGTAGCAGCAAGACTGATCTAAAATCAGCAAGGATGTCAGATAGGAGAATATCCATGTAGAGTAATTTATTCAGGGAGCCAATTTAAATGCCTCATGTAAATTTCATGGAAATGGTCTTGCTTGTCCAGCAACTGGCTGTGGAATAGGTGAGGATGAGCTTATTTTCTGGCCCCTCATTTTCTCTATCTCTTTGACACTGTCTAAAATCTAGCCTCTAGTACTCTATCCAAACAACACAAAAGAAAAAATCATTTTTAGACGTAGGTAACTCCTTCATGCCAATACATTTGCCTTGCAAGTTTACAATTTAATTGCCATTTGCTAGAGTAGATCTGGTCTAATATGCCTCAAGTCAACTTTTGTGTGGTTCGAATCGAGGTTCATATTGCTGCTCCTTGTCCATGTTCACTGTCTATTAGGAATTTAGTCTGCTGGTTGTACAGGAGCCTAACCAGCAGAAATTAGGTTGGGCACCAAGGCACTGATTAGAGTTTTAAAAAGCATGAATTTGTTTCTGTTTATCTTAAACTTTATTTAGCTTTAAAAATCCAGGCTGACTGAAGCAAAGGAAAAATGTCTTGAGGTTCATCTAAGTCCTTCAGTATACAAATCCTATCACTAATTTTATAGCTTAATAATAACTAATGATTTTCTCCTTTTGTCTTTAAATTTTGCATATTTGCACATCTTTTTGAAATGGACATTTTCAAATTTTTTTAAAGACGGTGGAACAGAAAACCTTCTTAATGACTAACTTTTATAAAGTAGAGGACAACCTCAACTTTGCCTAACATAGATCATAAGGCCCTGTAGTATGCAGAGGAAAGGTAGATAACTAGCATTCAGCTGCTAGGAAAATGGACTCATTGGGAAGTCTCTCTGACTTCTGAAACCCAATCAAAAATGCAACTCACTGCTGAATTTGAAAACCTCAACCAGGTCATCCTCATGTTGTAATAAAGAAGTCTTTAGATTCTGATGACCATGGTGTTAAACCTTGTTTGTACTTGGTCTTCCTTGCAACATTGTCACAGTTCATCTTATTAAATGGTTGGGCCACATTTAACTCTACACCCACTTTCCCGAGACCACAGTGTTTGATCATAGATTTATAGATCATTTAACACAAGCAACAACTATTTTACCAACAGCCTTGCTGTCATTAAGCAGCAGCTACTGTCAAAGTTCAGGAACAGGCCCAGCAGGATGATGAAAAGAATCAAGACACAGCGCCTTCCCAACTGTCACAACAGCAGAGAGAAGCATCTGGTGCCCAGGACAGCCTGTAGAAAGGGCACCAGCAATGGGGGGCCTGATTCTTCAGGCTTTTAGGAGTAGCTGCCCCTACTTCCCAGCTCTATCCCAAGGGACAAGCTAAGGAACCCCAGAAAACTCAATAGAGCACAAATTAGAAAGTTATTGTGCCCAAAATACTATGGAATCATCAATCTTAATACAGTGGAGGTTTTCTTGAAAACAGAAGACAAACAAAACTTATTAATGAATGTAGCCTGAGAGAAAAAAATTGTTCAGACACACTCAAAATTTACTTTAAAAACATATATCGTTGCCTCTTGGAACCCCTACTTATGGTGGAAATTAACAAATCTCTTTTATTACATATTCATGTGTTATTCTGGCTTGTAGCATCTCTTGGAATAGCTGTATCTTCATCTCTGACACTCTTTCCTATCGCAGTGATATCGTGAGGACTAAGTTAGAGAAGGCATGGAAACTGTCTTGACTGGGACGTAGAACAAAATAAACCTTCCATAAGTGGGAAGTTTTTGTTTTGCTTTGTCTTAATCCCAAAGAGCAAGCAATTAGTTCCCATAAATTTAACTAAATGGTACTACATTAGCAAGTACCAAACATCTAGAAAATACAGTAGTTATTGCTACCAAAGACATAGACTGCACTCCCAAAATTTGTTTACGAGTCAGTTGGAATAGGTCATTTCACAAAATGCTATGGGCAGTGATAAAGGCTCCAGGCCAGCCCATAAAATCATTAATTTTTATGAATTTAAAATAGTGTAATTTTTCAGGGACATAATAAATCTCTCTTAAAGATATCTTTTAAAAATATAATTGAATAAAAAATAAACATTGTTGTTAGTCTTATGTATTTTTAATTTTGGTTATTGAGTAAAGCAACAAGTTTAACAAAAAGCAACTCAGAAGAAAGTGAAGTATTTTGTGAAAATTTCACATGGAATACATTTAAAGGCTTTGGGAGTATATTACTTTTATTTTTTCTTATATTAACTATGACAAATTATTCGCCTAGGTTCATGTATTTCCTTTCTTTTTATCTAAACTTATATTTGTGTTTCCTCAATTGAAAAATGATTTGTTTAATAAAGATAAAATAAATATTTATTTATTTGAGAGAGATAAAGTAAAGTACACTCGTGCACATGGTGGGAGAGGCAGATGGAAGGAATCTCAATCAGACTCCCTGCTGAACATGGAACCTGCCTTGGATCTTGATCTCCTGACCCATGAGATCATGACCTGAGCAGAAACGAAGAGTCACAGGCTTAACTGACTGAGCCACCCAGGCACTCCAAGAGTATCTTGATTACAAATATGACTCATGTCTTATATAATTTTTTAATTCCAGTGTTAGCACACTGCTATAGATTGGATAGATAGATAGATACAGATATAGATATATTTCCTTCTCTATTGTATCTATCTATCATCTATCATCTTTTTTTTTTTCTTGGTGGTGATCCCTAATAAACTAAATTTTTTTTTAAAGATTTTATTTATTTATTTGAGAGAGAGAGAATGAGAGACAGAGAGCACGAGAGGGAAGAGGGCAGAGGGAGAAGCAGACCCCCTGCTGAGCAGGGAGCCTGATGTGGGACTCGATCCCGGGACTCCAGGATCATGACCTGAGCCGAAGGCAGTCGCTTAACCAACTGAGCCACCCAGCCGCCCTCTAATAAACTAAATTAAATAAAGAAGCTTTCTGGGAGCACCTGGGTGGCTCAGTCAGTTAAGCATTCGACTCTTGATTTTGACTCAGGTCATGATCTCAGGGTCCTGGGATTGAGCCCCAGGTCAGGCTCTGGGCTCAATGGGGAGTCTGCTTGCGATTCTCTCCCTCTCCATTTGCCTTTACCCCATTTGTGTGCTCTGTCTCTCTCTCAAATAAATAAATAAATCTTTAAAAAAAATCTGTTTTTCCTCTGGTAAGCAGGCAGGAACAAAAGACAACAGAGAAGGAAAACTAAAATTATATGAGTTCCTAATTGTGAAAAACTAAGAAATGAAAGTACAGCACTTATTTGATTCTAATATGAAGAAATAAAAGAAATGTGAAGGGTCAAAGTACCATGTACTAAACAACAGAGACCATAGGACCTTGGCAATTTAGCAGTGCTAGCATGCAACTGCAAGTAACACCATGACCACTTGACAAGGACTGAAACCAGGGCTTCTTAAATTTTGATGTTTATATGAATCAACTGTATATCTTGTTAAAACGCCTATCTGAATCAGTAGGTTTATAGGTGAGTCCTGAGATTCTACATTTTGCAAGTTCCCAGATGATGTTGATCATGACCATACTCTGAGTAGCAAGGGTTTGAGACACACTTACTAGCACTGTATTAACCAGTATTGCAGTTAACATTGTATTAACCAGTATTTGACATTTATTGTTGACTAGATGAGAAATCTGTAGTCAGGCTATCCTGTGGTTAGTTCATGAGCTCAATGTTATCAAGAAACTGGAGAATTTTCACCTTCTGCTTTAAGACTTCAGCATTGTTTGTCATATTCCTTTTTTTTTAAGTTTTATTTTTAAATAATCTCTTCCTCCAATGTGGGGCTCGAACTCATGACTCTGATATCAAGAGTCTCCCACTCCTCACTCCTCTGACTGAGCCAGCCAGAAGCCCCACATCATATTACTTCTTGATCACACACGTTGCTACAATTCCAGTCATTATGTTCTCACACAACTACATCCAAAGGTGGAAGCATGCTTAAGGACTTCACAATAGTGTCTCTATTCTCTTACTCAGAAGATTCAGAGCAGATTTCCCCTGATAGTTAATTGGCCAGAACTAGATCATATGGCCATTTCTATTTACAAGAGAGGTTGGGAAAGGAAGTGCTAGACTTTTTAGCCCCTTTAGTGAAGATTGGAGAAGGGAGGAGGGGGTTGAGAATGGCTATTAAGTAGCCAACAAACAAGTCATGTATAGGAGGTTTCATTATGATTGCCTTTTGGGTGGGGTAGATTATCTAAACCTCCGAGTAGAGGGAGGAAAGGGAGACCATAAAGTAATTGATTCTATAGATACATTTTCATTAGTCCAGTCTTCATATTTCAAGAAATGTTTGTAGCGTATTTCTGGCAGAAGGTGTCAGGTTATTTAGAATCATTTATTTTAAATTGCAATGTTTAATGCAATATAGGTTTAAGTGAGGTTTGTTTAAAATAAATTTGATCTTTGTGGTTTTTAACAAATAGGTCTTTATCCCTCTCCCTTAGTCTGTCAGTGTACCTTATAGCTTATGCATTTGACACAGTTGTACATCAGAAGTATGAGCTGTTCTATAGCTTACTTATTCACAACACATATAACAAAATTTGAAATCAAAAGCATGATAAAGATGCACAATTGTTGAAATAAATAGAACAGATGGTTCGAACAAATTCCTTGCTATTTCAGGTAATTTTAACTCTTTAGATATTTTTGAGGGAAAATATACAATGTCTGAATCATTTTAAATAATTTATTAATTTTGTGGTCAAAAATTTTTTGTCAAAAAAGGGAAACTCCAAAGAGAATAATTTTGTACATGATTGATATTTTAGGGTGTATAAAGAAAAAAAATAAATGTTCTAAGGAAAAATGGTAAAAACTTCAAATCATAACTAAGTATCATTTTTCACATAAACAGTTTAAAATGAAATAGTTTCAGATAATAGTGTTACATAATAGTTAACTCAGATTATTGATCTTTAACATATGCATTTAATGCTATGATTTTCCCTCTTAGCACTGTTTTCACTTCATCCCACAAATTTTGGTAAGTTGTATTTCATTTTCATTTGGTTAAAAATATTTTAAAATTTCCCTTTAGGTTTCTTCTTTGACCCATGTGTTATTTAGAAGTGTGCTATTTAATCTCTCTGTATTTTTGAATTCTCCATGTATCTTTCTGTTACTGATATCTAAGTTAATTCCATTGTGATGTGAGAGCAGACATTGTGCAATTTCTTTTTTTGTTGTTTTTTGTTTGTTTTCTTCCAAGTTTTTATTTAAATTCCAGTTAGTTAATATACAGTGTAGTATTAATTTCAGGTGTACAATATCATGACTCATCACTTACATACAATACCCGGTGCTCATCGCAAGTGTACTCCTTAATCCCCATCACTTATCTCACCCATTTCCCCACCCCCGCAGATAACCATCAGTGTGTTCTCTATAGTCTGTTTTATGGTTTGCCTCTCTCTTTTTTGCTCCCATGTTCATTTGTTGTTTCTCAAATTGCACATATGAGTGAAATCATATGGTATTTGTCTTTCCTTGACTGACTTATTTTGCTTAGCATAATACTTTCTAGCTCCAACCATGTTGCTGCAAATGGCAAGATTTCATTATTTTTGATGTTTGATGGCTGAGTGATATTCCATGGTGTATATATATATATATATATATATATATATATATATATATATACAGAAGATGTGGTATATATATATATATATATATATATCTTCTTTATCCATTCATCAGTCAGTGGACATTTGGGCTCTTTCCATAATTTGGCTGTTGTTGATAATGCTGCTATAAACATCAGGGTGCATGGGTCCCTTCGAATCAGTCTTTTTGTATCCTTTGGGCAAATACCTAATAGTTCAATTGCTGGGTCATAGGGTAGTTCTATTTTTAATGTTTTGAAGAACCTCCATACTGTTTTCCACAATGACTGCGCCAGTTTGCATTCCCACCGTCAGTGTAAGAGGGTTCCCCTTTCTCCACATCCTCACCAACACCTCTTGTTTCCTATGTTGTTAATTTCAGCCATTCTGACTGGTGTGAGGTGATATTCATTGTAGTTTTGATTTGTCTTTCCCTGATGATGAGTGATGTTGAGCATCTTTTCATGAGTCTGTTGGTCATCTGGATGTCTATTTTTTTTTAATTTATGAAGATGTGCTTTATTGCCCAGACTATGGTCTATCTTGTTGAATTTCTATATGAGCTTGAGAAAAATGTTCATTCTGCTATTGTTTACTACATGTATCACTCAACTTTCACTGGCCAAATTGAGTCACAGGGTCATGCTTGAGCTCAACAGAGAAGGAAAGTAATAATGTTCACACATGAAGGGAATAAATTCTGGCGAATAGTAATAATACAAACTACCACTACAGTGACATAACTACCCTTTCATTAATGACTCTTTTCTCATTCATATTATGATATAAATGAATTTAAAGGACCTGAAGATATAGTTTAATCACCTTGGCTACATGTGAATATTTCTAGATTTTTTTCACCACTGATACCTTATCCATTGCTTTGGGTATTATGTTCAGCAGATAGAAAACCTCATCTATTATTCTTAATTATTACTAATTTATCTTCATATGTACTTATTACTACTTATTTTCTTTGATTCTTAACTGAAATCTGCCAACAATTTTTCTCACTCATTTTATGATTAATTTACTAAATAAATATTTATTAATCATTATCCCAACCACTATGCTGAGCATAGGGTTATAGCCACTAATGAGACACTTAGCCTTGAACATTTTGGAACTTATAGACTATCAACTTGAAATTCTTTGCAACCTAGGGACATTGATATGGTCACTCATTCATAACACAGAAGGAGTAAAATACTTAGCAAATTATTATTAATCATCATAATAATAACTTATTAAAGTAAGAAATACCAATGGATGATAAAACAATTGGCAAAAATTTAATGTGAAACATGATGTTTACATAGTTTCAAATTATATCCTCACAATACACTTGTTAATTACAAAAGAAAAATAATAATTTCACATTGTAGAAATATGATCCTTAACCAAGTGATGTAAGTTAACTTCACAGTAATTGGACAATTAGCATCATGTGCCTTCTGATAGTATGTACTAAAGAAAAACATCACCTCTTTGGTATTACTACCAAATTTTATAATCTGAGTCACCTATGTGGAAATATCAAACAATCCCAAATCGATGTCTTTCTTTAAAATGACTGGCTTAAATCCTTAAAAAATGAATAGGTTAAAATGTCAAAGAGAGATAGAGCCACATGCAAAATGGCAGAGAAAGAACCTCCAAAAATCTGCTGCTTTATAAAGTCAATGTACTTTTCACAAAAATTGTGAAAATCAAACAGGATAAAGATCTAAATGCAAGAGCAAAAACCATAAAACAAAAACAAAAACAAAAACAAAACAACAGATGTAAATCCTCATGACCCTGGATTTGGTAAAGGACTATTAGATATGACACCAAAAATATGAGTAACAAAAGAAAAAAATAGACTTCATCAAAATTAAAAACTTAATCAAGAAAGTGAAAAGATAACCATGGGAGAAATATTTGCAAATCATATCTGATAGAGGATTAGTATCCAAAATATATAAAGAACTCTTAAATTCAACAATAAAAGACCGTTCAATTAATAACTAGGCAAATAACTTAAATAGATATTGCTCCAAAGGAGATACACAAATAGACAACAAGCACATGAAAAGATGTTCAACATCATTGGTAATTAGGAAAATGCAAATCAAAATCACAAGAAAATACCACTTTACACTAATAATAATGATAATGCAGAAAATAACAGGTGTTGGTAAGATGTAGAGAATAGTTAAACTGCGTATTACCATCTGACCCTGACATTCCATTCTTATGTATATAACTAGAATAATTAAAAGGACTTGAAAAACTACTTGGACACATACACAGTACACAAGTACACAAGATGTTCATAGCAGCATATTCACATTAGCCAAAAGGTAGAAAAACCCCAAATGTCCATGAATGGATGAAGAGATAGAATGTGGTATATATATATACAGTGGACTATTATTCGGCCATAAAAAGGAATGAAGTACTAAAAAGTGCTATGACATAAACAAACCTTGAAAACATTATGCTACATGAAAGAAAGCAGACACAAAAGGTCACATATTATACGGTTCCATTTATATGAAATATATAAATCAATAGAAACACAATATGGATTGGTGATTTCCAAGGGCTAGAGGTGGGGGAAAATAAATATTTACTTAATGGGAAATGATAGCCTCTGGGCACTATACCACTAGATGTAATGTGATGTTCATGCCAACACGTGGTTTCACAAGGCTGTACCCAGCCAGTGACTGAGGACAGCAGAGTTACCAGAACCAGACCATTTTTGCTCACTGAAAGACTTTTCTGATGGACAACTTTTACTCAGGAATCCCCTGCAACCTGGCAATAACATTCTCAGAGCTGCACTGTAGTCTGATATGCTTTCTACCCAATCTTCCCACTTCTTGTTCAGGTATCAGAACTGCATCATAGCCTGAAGGCTCTCTTTGCCTCCTCTCCTTTCCCTTTGTCCTTCATGGGTGTTTCCCCCAATAACATGTCTACTCTCATCTTGGTGCCTGCTTCTCAGAGAACCAGAACTGACAGAAGTAAACCTGGACTGCTCTAATAATACAGGTAGGATGTGGGGACCACAAATTGCCCCTTGCACAAAGTGCTGACCCAATTACTGAAGATTTCTATTGGTGACCTGGGAATATGTCCTAGTAGAGAAGAAATCCTTATTGGTACAGTAAATCTGGCATCTGAAAAATAAGAGGGAAATAAATCCTCCAAGGACAATGGAATTGGCTGGATATTACTAAGTTATAATTGATGCCCTCCATAGAGATAATGAGAAACTGAGGTCTGTAACAAACATGTATAGGCTAGGAATTAGGGCTAGAGGGTATAAATGGTAGCATATAAACTGGCTTTTATTTTCTGCAGTGATAGAACAGTCATGACTGATGATCAAACACAGAGTCTGATTGTTAGGATAGTAGTGCTCCGGAGACATTTAAATACTCAGTCAAGGCCAAGTCTGTTACACTAAGATAAGAATTTTGATTAGGAAAACCTGAGCTCTTGCAATGACATGGGGACATAGGATATATAGTGGCAGTAGCTAGGGGAATGCCCCTGAAGTTACATCTTAAGGGAGCTTGATCAAGGTTGCTAAAATGTAAGATTGAAAAGAAAGACATTGTTGACATAGGAGGACTTTCTTAATTAAAGACAAAATTCCAGGTGATATGGCACACTTGCTGCTAGAACAGCTCTTAGAAGTCTGAGGAAAGTCGGGGTGCCTGGGTGGCTCAGTCGTTTAGCGCCTGGCTCTTGATTTCAGCTCAGGTCATGATCTCAGCGCAGTGAGATGGAGACCTGCATCAGGCTCCATGCTTAGCACAGAGTCTGCTTGAAGATTCTCTCTCTCCCTCTCCCCGCCCTCCCCTCTCTCTCTCTGCCCTCACCCCTGCTTGTATGCACTCTCTCTCAAATAAATAAATAAATAAATAAATAAATAAATAAATAAAAGATAAATAAATAAATAAATAAATAAATAAATAAAATCTTAAAAAAAAAATTCTGAGGAAAGTGATAACCCATGCAAATGAAATGGAAATACTTGAGTTGCCCTGGAAGATGGTAGATGACTAAGGGAGGTATGCAAGCTTGAGTAGAAGATTCACCAGAAGCTTATATTCAACAAGAGAACCTGGAGGACATACCATTCATCAATGTCATCAGAAATGCACTGGTTAGAAGGGAAATTGGGTGGTAGATCTTTATAAGCCAAGGCTTTTGATAGCAGAGGTCATCACAGAGATGGGCTCATTAACCTTCAAGAGGATGATGGTGCCCTGAAGTAATAGAGACCAGCTGATAGTGCTTAACCATCAGAAACAAACATCCTCAGTTACTAGAACAACAGGAAAGTTTTGAGGGGTAGCCAAGGGAGCTTGACTCATAGGAATTTTGGAGGTGGTTGAATTCATGACATCCCTGTAGGAAAAATTGGTAAGTAACCAATGAGGGTACAATTTAACATCTACAACCACAAAAAGGCATGAATTGCAGAGAAGACTAAGGGCAAGTTGCTCAAGGAAAAGTCACCATTTCTTGCTCAGATCCAAGAACTGAATCGGAGACCTGGAGACCATTCTTATCTGAACCCACTGACAGAGTAGTGTCTGGGTATCTAGGAGAAAAGACTTTGTAGCACCATTGTAAGCATGCATTGCAATGATTCCCCCAGTCCTTCTACAAAGAGACCTACCTACACCTGGGAAAGGGGAATGCTTACCCATGTTGAAGATTACTTGACACAGTGTCTGAGCTGACATTGGTATCTGAAAAACAAAGCATTATTATGGCCCCTTATTTAGAGTCAGAGTTTATGGGGGCCAGAAAATAAATCTGGAATCCTGGATAAAGTGTGGGCTATATTTGATACACTAATTTCGGAAACTGACCCTTAACTTATTTCATAGATGTCATGGCAGAGAGGACAGCTGGGGTGCCAACCTAAAAACATTTGACCCTTAAGACCCTGCCCTTTACATTATATGGCATCAGATCCAGACAAAGAAGCACAGAGACTATCCCCCTAGCCAGGTTGTGTAAAGGTGAAGATGATTTCTTGATGAGAGATGATAACTCTAGGCAAACCATGACTTCTTTGTTCTCCAAGTGAAGACATTCCTCTGGTTTTGCTGTCTTCAGGAATTTGGGCTAAGTAATTACTAAAGTTAAGGTTGTTGGAGTCAAAATGGACAAAATTTGGTGATTTGTAACCCTCACAATATAAGTAACTTTATAGTACTCTGAGTGTGCTGACATGTCCTGGGCCAGGGTCACCAGCTCTCTAACAACCAGACCTTAAACTGTGACTCCAAAATAAGCTTAGTTATTAAGTTCTACTATTATTAACAACCACATTGATGAAAATAATGTCTTAATTTTGTAAAGCTTTCTATGGTCCAAATAGCATTATCTTGCACACGGTTCTACTCATTCTTCATAACACCTTCACAACAACTTAGATCTGAAGGTCAAAGGTGTTAAATGACTTGCTCTAATTATTCCACTTTGTAAGTAACAAAGACAGAAGAAACCAGCTTTTCCAAAAGCACTAGTCTACTTTCTTTACCACTAAGATAATAATAAAGGTTAATTTAAATTGAGCACGTACTATAAACTAAGAACCTTGTTATATTTTTTGTATGCATTACTTAACTTAATTCCCAAAGGAACCCTAAAAAGGAGGTATTATTAATACCCCCCACCCCATTTTAGAGATGAGAAACAGTCTTAGAACATCTGATTACCATGCCCAGTAAGTAAGAAGCAGTTTACGGGAATCTGAATCAAAGCCCATATTGGTTCAATACCCTAAGTTGATTACAAGTTATCTCACTTTACTGTGCTTCACTCAATTACAGTTCACAGATAATACGTTTTTTTTCAAATTGAAGGATTGTGGCAATCCTGAGTTAAGCAAGTCTATTGGCACCATTTTCCCAACAGCATTTACTCACCTGCCTGTGTCATAGCTGTGTCACATTTTTCAAATTTTTCATTATTATTATATTTGTCACGGTGACTTGTGATCAGGGATCCTTGAGGTTACCATTGTAATTGTTTTGTGGCTCCCCAAACCATGCCCATATGAGATGGCAAACTTAATTGATAAATGTTGTGTGTGTTCTCACTGTTCCACCAATTAGTTGTTCACCCATCCCTCTCTATCTTCTTGGGCCTCCTGATTCCCTGAGCACATCAGTATTAAAATTAGACGAATTCATAACTCCATGATAATCTTTAAGTGTTCAAGTTAAAGAAGAGTTACAGATCTGTTTTGTGTGTATGTTTTCATTTTTTAAAATTTTCAATGCCAGTCTAGTTAACAGTGTTATGTTGGTTTCAGGCATTCAGTCTAGTGATTCAACGATTCCACTCATCACCCAGTGCTCATTGGCACAAGTGCACTCCTTAATTCTCATCACCTCTTTCACCCATCCCTCCACCCACCTTTCCTTTGGCAACCATCTGTTTGTTCTCTATAGTTAAGTCGGTTTCTTCGTTTGTCTCTCTCTCTCTTCTTCCTTTGCTCATTAGTTTTGTTCTTAAATGCCACATATGAGTGAAATCATAAGGTATTTGTCTTTCTCTGACTGACTTATTTTGTGTAGCATTACACTCTATAGCTCCATCCATGTCTTTGCAGATGGCACGATTTCATTATTTTTATGGCTGAATAGGATTCCAGTGCGTGTGTATATACCACATCTTCTTTATCCATTCATCTTTCAGTGGACATTTGGCTATTGTAAATAATGCTGCTGTAAGCCAAGGGGTGCACATATCACTATGAATTAGTATTTTTGTATTTTTTGGGTAAATACGCAGTAGTGCAATTAGTGGAACATAGGGTAGTTCTATTTTTATCTTTTTGAGGAATCTCCATACTCTTTTCCACAGTGGCTCCACCAGTTTGCATTTCCACCAACAGTGCAAGAGGGTTCATTTTTCGCCACATCTTTACCAACACTAGTTGTTCCTTGTGTTTTTAATGTCAGCCATTCTGACAGGTGTGATGTGATATCCCATTGTAGTTTTGATTTGCAATTCCCTGATGATGAATGATGTTGAGCATCTTTTCATGTGTCTGTTGGCCATCTGGATGTCTTCTTTGGACAAATGTCTGTCCATGTCTTCTGCCCACTTTTTAAAAATTTGATTATTTGTTTTTTGGATCTTGAGTTGTAGAAGTTCTTTATATATCTTGGATAATAAGCCTTTATCAGATATGCCATTTGCAAATATCTTCTCCCATTCAGTAGACTGTCTTTTAGTTTTGTTGATTGTTTCCTTTGCTGTGCAGAAGCTTTTTATTTTTATGTAGTCCCCATAGTTTATTTTTGCTTTTATTTCCCTTGCCTCAGGAGACATATCTAGGAAAATATTGCTATGGCTGATGTCAGAGAAATTATTGCCTGTGCTCTCCTCTAGTATTTCTATGGTTCCAAGTTCCACATTTAGGTCTTTAATCCATTTTGGATTTATTTTTGTGTATGGTGAAAGAAAGTGGTCCAGTTTCATTCTTTTGCATGTAGCTGTCAGTTTTCCCAACACCATTTGTTGAACAGACTTTTTCCCATTGGGTATTCTTTCTTGCTTTGTCAAAGATTAATTGACCATATAATTGTGGGTTTATTTCTGGGATGTCTATTCTGTCCTATTGATCTATGTGTCTATTTTCATGCCAGTACCATACTGTTTTGATTACTAAAGCTTTGTAATATAACTTGAAGTCTGGAATTGTGAGCACATCTCTCACTTTAAATCAAAAGCCAGAAATGATTATGCTTAGTGAGGAAGATGTGTTGGAAGTCAAAAGAGGCTGAAAGCTAGGCCTCTTATACCAGTTAGCTAAGTTGTGAATGCAAAGGAAAACTTCTTGAAGGAAATTAAAGTGCCACTCCAGAGAACACACAAATGATATGAAAACAAAACAGCCTTATTGCTGGTATTTGAAAGAAGTTCTACTTAAAACTCAAAAAAAAAAAAAAAAAGAAAGAAGTTCTACTGCAGATAAAATGATATCTAACATCATCACATGCTACAGAAAAATTACTTGTGAAAGGCGGAATCAATCAATGCAGCAAACTTCATTGTTGTTTTATTTTAAGAAACTGTCACTGTTACCCCAACCTTCAGGAACTACCATCCTGATCAGTCAGCAACTATTAACATGGAGGCATGACCCTCCGCCAGCAAAAAAATGATGACTCTCTAGAAGCTCTGAGGATGGCTATTATTTTTTTAACAATAGAGTATTTTAAATTAAGGTATACATATTTTATATATATATATAGTGCTATGTTATATTTAATAGACTACAGTACAGTATAAACATACCTTTCATATGCACTGGGAAATTAAAAAAAAATCATTTGACTTGCTTTATTGCAACATCTGCTTATTGTGATAGTCTGGAACCAAACCCACAATTTCTCCAAGTTATGCCCATACCTCCCACCATCTCAGGCTTCTTGCCAGAAACATTTCTTGAGCCATTTCCAAAGAAAAACAGCAGAGGAAATAAGTAAAGCAAAATTCAGTATGACCTGAAAAATAGAAATAAAAGAACAAACTTGGGGGTAAGAACAGCATTCTTATATTAAGGACTACTAGCTAATAAAGGAAGCAAGCCAGGAAAAAGGCAGTCATCACTTCTGTTTTGAGGAATAAATCCTTTGCTTGGCACCTGCCTGCTCATCATAGATGAGTCTTCTTAGAAGTACTGTCTTATCCCATCCAGATACTTACCAGAACCACCTTCTTCTTTCCAACTTATACTTCCAAACATCAGTGTCAGACCACTTTCTATATGTCTTTCATTTTTCTATTGCAATCAGTGTCTGAATATATTGTAAGATGTTAGAGGACAGGCTCTGGGCTGCTGTGAATAGAATCTAAAACTCTACCACAATTCCTAAACAGACGAACATTTTACATGCACATGCAAATACAGAAATACAACTTTTAAATTATTTGGATGGTTTTGATCATTGAATGTCTCCTCATTTTCCACAGAAAACAATGCATGTACATTGTCCCATTCACCATTGTTACCCAGCATACCTCTCATCACTGTTTTGTTTCCTAAACCCTCCACCCCTCATTCATAGGATACTAGAAATCTTGACCTTGCAAACATTCAATGATTTAATTCTTTCATGACTTTGTCCATGGTTTTCTTTTGGCTTTGAACACCTCCAGGCTTCTTTGAATTTTATATTCCTACGTATCCTCTAACCTCAAATCTCTAAATCCTTTCTCATCCTCTTCAACCATACTAAGTCAGTACCCTTCTCTAGAATATCCACATTGCTTTGCTTATATGTTGATTACAACAATTAACACACTGACTTCCACTAAAGTTAATGCTGTGCCAAATCTTGGTCCCCAGTTTTCTTATTTATTCAACAAATACCACATGACATTTCTTGAGGGCAGAGACTTTAATCTTACCTGATTGTGTGATCTTTTCAGCTCTTAGCTCCATAAAACTATGAGCGCTTTCATTTTTACCTTTTTAATACTATCACCTGAAACATTAAATTATTAATTAGAATAATAATGTCTGTTATCATGTACTGAACAATTAACTATGTGCCAGATGTTTTAGCAATCTTATTTCAATATATTCTTAAGAAATGTTTGGAGTGATTATTACTAAATCTATTTTACAGAAAAAAATGAGTCTAAAGTGGATTAATTTGCCTAAATTCATACAGAAATTGTCAGTTTGGGATTTGAATCCAGTTCTGTTTGAAGGGAAGGTCTGTATTTTTAACCATTATGTTCATGGTCTCCCACAAAGCAGGCACTCAGCAAGTGGGGAATTCAACTGAATGTTGACAATTTGATAAATGATAATTTGCTATTAAAGAGTTGAATGAATTATGAAGAATAAAGTACTAATTCTGGTGCTAATGAGGACAGAAAAATGTTCAATTTCATCTAAATTTATTAAAATTTATTACATAAGTAGTCAACTTTTAAAACTAAGGCACTTTTTTATAAACTATCTACATTGGAGCATTACTACTTTTTGACTTTGGAATCCCTCTAAGACAAGATTCTAAATACTTCCTTGGAAATAATAATAAGACAAAAAGATGATAATGAAGAAATTGGGGAGCACTAAGTTAAACTGTTAGAAAATAGGTTATACAATCCATACAAAGACCTCATCAAAAGGCAGAGAAACCACTCAAGGATTACATTAAGCAATAGGGTTAAGAAGAATATGGTCTGAAAGAATTGAGTATCTTCTAATAACTGTAAGTACATGAGTTTCTAAAATGCCATACATAATATCCATGAAATTATGTTGCATAATGTAATAACACGTTATGCTACCATTAACGCATTATAACTATGTCATTTGGAAGGCTAATTTTTTTTGTGTAAAACCACTTAACTACATAAAATTGAAAATAATGATTATTGTAACTACTTTCACTTTTCATCTTTAGGAGTTCAGGATTAAATACTCCATATGCAGTTATTTTATGGTGATGTGTATTTTTATGGAGTGGTCAAATAGTGTTCTAAGTAATAATTGTCTTAAAATTCCCAAATACATAAATCATAAGATCTTTTTACATATTATCATTATGAAAAGTCAAGGTAAGTCACTTAACACCTACTTAACAGTGCATATAGAGTTGAACATAAAATTTGGATAAAATCTCAAAAGAAAACTACAAGTTTTAAGAAAGAAGGAAGGGAGCTAGCATTTTATGGGCTAGGCACTGTATTTTATATGCAGGATTTATCCAAATCCATGTAAAATAGGATATTATTTTCTCCGTTTTTAGAAATAAGAAGAATGAAGCTCAGAGAGGTACAACTCTGCTCAACATCGCAGAACTAATAAGTAGCCAAGAGAGGTTCCCCAAATATTATGTAACATGTATTCAATCAGTTAACTTCACCTGAACATTTATTTATTAGACATCAAATGTGGCTCTAGATGCTGAAAATTACAAAGATGTTTAGGATATGTTTTCTATCCTTAAGGATCTCACCACATAATGAAGAGAGACAGATAAATAAACATATACTGTAATGATAAATAGTGTAAAGGATCTATTTATAAGACATTATGGGAATTTAATCTATGAAGTGTTCCTGTAATATGGATATCATGACTAGAAAACAATAGATTAAGGAGAGTAAGGAAAGAAAGAACTGCATCTTTCTTTAAACTTCTCCTCATAGGTTTTTATTTATCTGCCATTTTTCCTCATCTCCCTTCTATTTTATGGCTATTTAGGTTTGAATATATGATAAAAACTACTCTTTGTGAGCAAAGAACCCTGACAGTATGCATGATAAATGCATTCAAAAAGCAAACATACTAGGATTTTTTTTAATCCCAATTGTCTGCCTTGAAGTATAGGTAAAGACTGTGTAAAGGCTGGTAGTAGAGCTTTCAAATGGAGATTAGGTAGAAGAAAGACTAAACATGATTTACTTTGATAAATGCTCTTACCCTGGTTATTACATTCATCTCCACAAATCTCAAACACCAAGATTTAATGCATCTTTTGTGCTAGTGCTTTTTCTTTTTTCTTGAGTATAATCATTGATTACCCATATATTTAAGATATAAAAGCATTACGGATGGTACATTGTCTACCATATTTAAGCTTATAATATTAGTTATATTACTAGCTATATTAAAAATATTTAAAATTATTTATTAATGTATTCTTTTCATGGATTTATGATTGGGATTCTTTATTCTTTATTTTCCTCTGGCATATTTGTCATTTCTTTATTGTTTTCTTATGGTTCTAAACATATATCAACCCAATCTATTTTTCCTTTTATGATTTCTCTTTCTTTCTCTTTTTTTCTCTTTCTTTCTTTTTTGCATTAGAGTTGGCAACATTTCCCATTTATTATCAGCTGCAAATTTAATTAACATGCTGTTTATTTCTTCTTCCAGATAATTAATAAAGTTGTTAGAGAAAACTTGGATGAACACCAAACACCCCACCAGACAGCTCCCCTAAGTCGGATGCTCTGCCATTTATAATTACCTTTTTCTTATGGTCCTTAAGCAAATTTTCAGTGCTCATTCCAGAGCCAATTTAAATTAATTTGGAGGGAACTACTTTAAGAAATACACCAACTGTTTCATAGTCCCTTCTTAGAACTTTGAATCTGTAAAATATTTATACTTTATTACTCATGCCAAAACTATATTAATGAAATTGAACATTTAAGCACAGGGAGAGCAAAGTCTGAAAGTTCTCAATGAGAGAGCGTGGTCTCAATAAACATTTAAGGCAAGCTCTAATTGCATTATTTATGACTTAAATGAGAACATGAAAGAGGCATTTACTTTTCACCTTTTGCGCCACTGATTTCCCATTTCACTTAATGAAATTACTAGCTGATTTCAACTTTTATTAATCATTTTTGGCATTTAATATATTCTATAGTAATACATTGAAAATTGATTAACTTTTTGCCAAAATTAAAGAAGAGTGTTTTAAAAAGCTTTACATTAATATCATATCAAGAGTTTCCAAGTGTAAAACTTTAGCACTAACCCAGGATTATTCTCATAATTTTAAACATATAATGCAATGCATTCGAATTTAAATATATTTCTTAGGTTTTTACATTATGTGTTAATATATAAGTATATTACTACAGTATGTATTACCATCTTTGATTCCTGTAATCACAGGATTTTAAAGCTAGGAGGTATACAAAATAATAAATAATACAATTCTCTTGTTTTATAGGTGAAAAAGATACTGAACTTAGAAATGATGACTAGCCCAGGTTGATCAATCTTGTACTGTGATCCATAGAACCATTCTCTTTGAACAAAAACTTTAGCGATTCAGATCTCTTAGAGATAGATATTTAAAAGTTTTTATTTTCTGAACGTGGTGATCGTGACAGCAATCCAGAAGAAAACTGTGTATGTACTGTGTGGATTAAGTAATCAATTTACATATTTTCCAGAAGTCAAGGAGACATCACAATCAGAAGATATCATTGTAAATAAATGGCATTAATATAATTAGATTGTTATAACAAAACAAATCTATAGTACATGGAGTTATAGACGGCCTGCTCAATTACTGGAAATAGACAGATACACCAATGGTCATTTGTCATTGTTAAGTTCAAGCTAAGTGTACTCATTAATAGAGGAAAAGTTCCAGGAACTCTAGAAGCAAGGCCAATAAAGAATCTTAACAACCAATGACCCCTTCTTGTGTCTAATCACAACAGGCAACCAAACATAATTTAGAAGTTTTAGTTAAGTCCTCGTGTCTGAACTCACTAAGCAATTATGGTTACTTAAATATTCATAATAGACTAAAACATTTCCAAAGGAAATAGCTTTGATTTTCTGTTGTTAAATTTAGCACAGTACATTCAAAACACATCTATTCCTTCATTTTCCCACATCAGAGGCCAATGCCGTATGTTTAAATGAACTACATAGGACTTTGGTATCAGTTTCCCTTAAGTGTGGGAGTCACTTGCCAAACTCTTCTATGTCCCAACTTTCCCAAGAAGGTATTGATTTTGAGATCATAAGATGTGCTATAGATAACTGTCATTTGCAGTTGTATCCCAGGATATGCATATAATATTATTAGTTGCAAATTTGATATTCAAATGGTATTCCTCACAAATACCTAATATTATACCAGAGATTTATTTTCTTAAAATGAGAAATCTTCCCAAAAGTCAGAATTTAAATTGTTGTTGAGAAAGTTATTAAGATGCAAACCAACCACATGTTTCAGGACAGAAAGCTGAGCACACAGTAACTTCTTTCAGTGAGACTCATTGAATTGACTATAAAGTAGCATACAAGTGAAAAAACACTTTAAAATTCTGAGGTACAAGCTATAGGAAAGAGGAGGACAAGAGTATAAGAGAACCAATCATTTTGTAGAATTTCTTAAAAGTGAACACATATAGAATCAAACTTATGGATAAAGAAGGGCAAGCTAATTTAAAAAATATTATTCAAATATATGTATTTATTCATATCTCTATCTATCATCTATCTATCTATTATCTCTCTATATACATCCTAGAACAGAATATTGGTTTTTCAGAGTAGAACCTTTTAGTATTGACATATAGCACGCAGTACAGTGTGGCAAGTCTCTTTTCTGCTAGACTGAAATGAAGCTTTCCAGTTGTTAAACTGTATCCACTCACATAGGGTTTGTGGTAAGTTCTCTTAAATCAGGTGAAGGGCCAATAGTATGGCCCACACAAACGACCTATATTAATCAAATTAGTTCTTCATTCATAAATAAAAAATAATCACTAAAGAATCATAAGACCTAGGGAATATCAATAGTTTAAAGAAGACTGAGATAAGGAAACAAAAAAACTAAGATCAGCAGAAGCAGAGAAAATGAAAAGAAAAGGGATGTTAAAAGAATTCCAAAGCTACTTTCTCAAAGAGCATTGAGATGATATTGCATCATAACACAAGAACATGCTTCTATTAAAAAGGAACAGAGAACAGGAAATAGTTCCTCAAATTGAACTGATTGCTGAAATAATAATAATAATAATAATAATAATAATAATAATAATGATAGCAATTTACTAAATTTACTGAAAAATTCCCTGAACAGAGAGTAAAACATCAAAAAGATTGAACACTTGAACAAAAAAGATTGAATACTTGGACGAAAAGTAAAGGGTCATATAAAATAAATCTAGGAGGGCCGATGTTTTTCTAACAGAATTTGATTCATTTATTAGTCAAATATATATTGAGTACTTACTATGTACTACATAGTGTCCTCACGGATTTTGTCATGGTAATGAACAAGAAAGAATCTTTGTCTTCATGGAGTTTATATTCTATTGGAGTGGATAAAACTCAAGGCATTCTAAAAAGAGAAAAGAAAATATAGGAGCAAAGAAGAAATATAAGTCACCAATAAAAAATATGAAGAGATGCTAAACAGTCAGCATATGTGAGCTGCTAGGAGTCATTCGCAGCATACGACTGAGGGCACAGTGAAATAAAAGACATTGTTTGGAAATGCAAGGCCCCAGAAATTTGCTACTCATCCACTCTTTTTCTAAAAAAAAAAATTTCTATAAAATGAAAATGAAATTTAAGAAGAAGAAGATATGAGATCTAAAATATATTGGTCTTATCTAGGAGTGCTTTGAGTCCAATAAATTCACCATTCACTCAGCATCAGGGAAATACCAATCAAAACCACAAGGAGATACCACCTCACACATATCAGAATGGTTAAAATTACCAACACCATAAACAACAGATGTTGATGAGGATGCAGAGACAGGGGAACCCTCTTACACTGGTGGTAGGAATGCAAGCAGGTGCAGCCACTCTGGAAAGCAGTATGGAGGCTTCTCAAAATTTAGAAATAGAACTACCCTTCAACCCAGCAATTGCACTACGAGGTATCTACCCAAAGGATACAAAAATGCTGATTCAAAGGGGCACAAACACCCTGATGTTCATAGCAGCACTATCAACAATAGCCAAATTACAGAAAGAGCCCAAATTTCCATTGACTGGTGAATGGATAAAGAATATGTGAGATATATATAGAATATTATAATATAATATATAAATATCAATAATATATAATATATAATGGAATATTACTCAGCCATAAAAAAGAATGAAATCTTGTCATTTGCAACAACATGGATGGAGCTAAAGGGTATAATGCTACTTGAAATAAGTCAGAGAAAGACAAAGACCATATGATTTCACTTATATGTGGAATTTAAGAAACAAGACAGATGAACATAAGGGGAAAAAAGAGAGAGAGGGAAGCAAACCATAAGAGATTCTTAATTATAGAGAACAGAGTTGATGGAGGAAGGTGGGTGGGGGATGGGCTAAATGGGTGATGGGGATTAAGGGGGGCACTTGCTGTGATGAGCACTGCGTGTTCTAAGGAAGGATGAATCGCTAAATTCTACATCTGAAACCAATATTACACTGTATGTTAAATAACTAGAATTTAAAAAGAAGATGGAAAAAAGAAGATAAAAAAAACAAATTTCACCATCATCTAGCAGTGTAAAGAGTATATATTTCTATTTTTAATGATAAAACTATATAATTAGAAACTCTTGCTATCCCAGAAAGTCACAGCCCAAAGCTTTAGGGCATTATTGAGTGTAAAAAAATAAAAAGTGTTTGACTTTGACATTTAGCTTATCCCTCTTTAAAATAAATGGATTTGGCTCTTTCCATAGTTTGGTTATTGTGGACATTGCTGCTATAAACATCAGGGTGCACGTACACAAGATGTCCATTGACAGATGAATTTATATACAATGGAATATTATGCAGCCATCAAAAGGAATGAAATCTTGCCATTTGCAACGACGTGGATGGAACTGGAGGGTATTATGCTGAGCAAAATAAGTCAATCAGAGAAAGGCATGTATCATATCTCACTGATATGAGGAATTCTTAATCTCAGGAAACAAACTGATGTTTGCTGGAGTGGTGAGGGGTGGGAGGGATGGGGTGGCTGGGTGATAGATATTGGGGAGGGTATGTGCTATGGTGAGTGCTGTGAATTGCGTAAGACTGTTGAATCACAGACTTGTACCTCTGAAACAAATCATACATTATATGTTAAAAAAAGAAGAAGATAGTAGGAAGGAAAAATGAAGGGGGGGAAATCAGAGGGGGAGACAAACCATGAGAGACTATGGACTCTGAGAAACAAACTGAGGGTTCAAGAGGGGAGGGGGTGGGGGGATGGATTCCTGGTGATGGGGATTCAAGAGGGCACGTATTGAATGGAGCACTGGGTGTTATATGCAAACAATGAATCATGGAACCCTACATCAAAAACTAATGATGTAATGTATGGTGATTAACATAACATAATAAAATTTTTAAAAAGTAAAAAAAAAATAAAATAAATGGATTTACTTCAAAAAAACTGTACCTGCTTTTTTATAGAACCAATATCTACTGTATTCTGTACTCCATAGAACTCATTATTTTAATAATAATAATATTTCAAATACTATTCATTACCAATTTTCAGAATCAATCTTGATATGAAGTATAGAAAACTATACTATATAAATAGACACAAAATATATTTTGTTATACTATACTATATAAATAGATATATAAATAAGCAAATAAATGTACAACTCTCAATATCATACTCATGACACAGCTAACAAAAGTTGGGAGGGGTCAGAGAAAGAGTGATGGAGAATGAGATAGAGTGTTAATGTTTTCTTCTTATGTGTAGGGGAGTTATACATAACGCCAAAAAGTATGGATCAAGAAATAATAGGTTAAGATTTTAAGGTGTAACCTATATAACTAAAGCTAAAAATGTAATTCACAAACTTTGGAGTTTAAGAACATAATTGAGTGAGATAAATTCCTTGCCTTTCTTTATGGAAGCCAGTAGAAGTCACTTATTGTTGATAGATTAATAGAAAGCTTAGTATTTAGTTTTATGGGGAAAAAAAGCAGCAGGAGGAATTATTAGGAAAACTCACTTTTAATTTTATGTCTTTCTGTACTTTCAAATATTTCTTTCTGAAGTGCAATTACATACATAGGAGAAACATTTTCAAGCCAAAAAATCTACCTGGACAAGATGGCAGCCAGTCTTGTGGAATTCTTTACTCATTAGCAGCAGTATCCTATGTTGGCAGTTCATTGCATTGTTCCTTCATAGAATATCATCAATTTCAGCATGTACATTTTGTTGTCTGCATCATGTTGCTTGACAACATTTCCAAAATGTTCCATATGCTCAGAGATAGCTTGTGCATGGCATATAGAACATACATAGTATATGTAGATCAAACAATTGATTTCTCTATTTCTATTGCTGTATAAAATATTTCTAAAACACAAACTTCCTACCTTATGTTATGGACACACACACACACACACACACAAAGTTTCCTTAAAATAATAACCCATAACTTGTACCATGGAATTATACCCAAGAAGATAAAGGAAAAAAAATAGTGTTTTATTTTGATATGTGCTGCTTCATTATTTAATGATTTGGCATTTAGGGTACATGATTTAAAAGGAAGAACAAAACATAAGTATTTGGGATCAGAACAAACAAAAAGGAGTTGGAAAAGTGTGAGTTGAATATTTAACCTCTAGAATGTGGCCAAAAATGACCATTATGAAACAAATAGACATCATATAAGTCTGACTTATTTTTAGAGTTAAACATTACATGTCATGCTGTTTTGAATGAACAACTTTTAACCTTATTAAAAAATACACGATGCATACATATAGATTGTATTATCAGGAGTCAAGAAAACAAGGTAAAAACAATGGTTTTGGACTAACTACATACACTAAGATATTGAATTGGTCATTTCACATAATTGCTATTATGCTTAACTTTCAAATATCACTACAGCAAGCAGGGACATCTTACATATTTTCTTAAGAACCTAAATTTCTAGCAGACATGTATACAAAAAAGAGCTAATAAATATTTATTAAATAATAATTGAGTTCCACACTATGTTAGGTCATATAGAAAATATAGAAGAAAATTAAGCCATTTTCCAGAGTTTGATAAAAATTAGAAAAAAAGAGAAACCATATTACATATATTTCAAAATTAGAAAATATTTCTAAGAAATCTGAATAAGAATGTCCAGGTATATCTCAGGTTATATTTGAGTATAATAAAAAGTTTATATCAGAGAAAAGTAATTATAAAATGTGTTACTCTGGTAAGCTTTTGTGGAAGAAGGGGACTAACCTATACCTTACAGGTGAGCAGAATTGGTCATGAAGGTGTGGGAATGGGGGGAAAATCTCAGAGAAAATCCCTTGAGGCAGGAGCAAGTATATGTGATCGTTGGGGGTTCTCTGTTAGGAAACAATGAGAAATCATTTTTAAGACAAAATTTGTGAATTTTCTAATTTTGTCCTTATTAAACAGGAGACTCATTTTCTTCAGACTCAGACTTTGCATGGATTCTCATGAAACATGGAACATAATTTGGTTTTATGCTTGTTGGTCCATGGAAGGATGTGTGCTTACCTGGGAGGTATTACAGCATAGATAAATAGTGTTTCTTCAGTATTTAGAACATCTAAACAGTATGTTCATAAGTATACATTTTCTTTGTTTATTTTGAATTAAGTCACCTCAAATTGGAGAAAAATAATTTTTGAGATGTTTATTCTAGAAAGGAAACATACACTAAAGTTTAGACCGTTGATCAGACTACTTGGGTTAAAAATTCCAGCCATTGACTATGACCTATGACAAATAACCTAACTGTGCCTCAGTCTCCTAATCTACAAAATAAGAATAATGGTATTCAACTCATGGGGTAGGTAGTGAGGTTTAAATGAGTTAATATAAGCAAAGCACTTAGGACCCTGCCTGCCAGGCAGTATAAGCATATCACAGGAATAAACTATTTTAATATTTATTTAAAAATAATAATTGTAATAGACAAAAAATGTTTAAACAATTAGAAAGATACACTTGAAAAATAACTGTCCCTTCTCTGAGTTCCTTCTCTCAGAGGCAACAATTGTTTCATATCCTCCACATCTCTAGTTCTACCTAAGAACCAAGTAGCTCTTTCCACTTTTCCGATTTTCTTTTTATATCCCTCAGAACATTTTACAATTATGCATGCACAGGTCTTGAACAATTCTCTTTAGCTTTCCTTCTTGGTATTACGTTTTTGTGTTAATATTAAAAATGACAACTTAGGGGTGCCTGGGTGGCTCAGTCGGTTAAGCATCTGACTTTTGATTTTGGCTCAGGTCATGATCTCAGGGTCATGAGATTGAACCCTGTGCCAGCCCTGAGCTCAGCAGGGAGTCTGCCTTGAGATTCTCTCTCTCTCCCTCTCCCTTTGACCCTCCCCCAACATGCTCTCTTTGTCTAATAAATAAAAAAATCTTAAAAAAATAACAACTTAGTCATTATTTTCTAACCCAATATGCACTCAGTATATGATAAATCTATTGACTTCTGTGTACTGATTTTAGACCAGCCAATATACTGAATTCTCCTAATGTTTGTGACTGTGCTCAATTACTCAACATTATTTTTATATTTGATATTATTCCTTTAACCTCAACTAAAATTCTATTCAGATACCTGTCTTCCTAATCATCCTCACCTCATCCTGTGGCTGTCTGCATTGATGGTCTCCAAAGTGGAGAAGTCATTGCATTTAGGATACAGAAAAATATCAGATCTTGTAATGAAATTTATTTTCATCTAATAAACAAAAAGAAATTATGCTTTTCTAGAGATCAACACTGGTCCAAAGGAGAGAGGCTTATTGCTATGTATTCCATCCTGAGGAAAGAATGAGGTTCCACAATGTGGTTGAAAGAGATGGCCTTATACCATTGTTTGCCTTCAGCATATTGTAAAAATCACAGTTTGCATACTATAAGATTAAAAAAATGGAGTTTATTCATATATAAGCAATCCATTTAAAAAGTAGACTCTTTAAGGGCTCCTGGGTGGCTCAGTCATTAAGCGTCTGCTTTCTGCTCAGGCCATGATCTCAGGGTCCTGGGATTGAGCCCCTCATCGGACTTCCTGCTCAGCAGGGAGTTGTCTTCTCCCTTACCCTCTGCCCCTCCCCCAGTTTGTGCGCACACACACACACTCTCTCTCTCCCTCTCAAATAAATAAAATCCTAAAAATAGTAAAATCTTTATAGTAATTTTGAATGACATGAAGAATGCCATGAAAATATTCACTGGTTATCTTACAAGAAAGTTCTTAGAAAAAATGTCTATTTTTATTTCATAAAAGAGGCAAATATTCCAAATTCATTGATGATGACAAGTGGCTCCAGGGGTGTGACAATTAGCTGGCTTTTTTTCCCCCCAAAAGAATAAAAACATTCCTTATATCTCTTTAAATAAAGATGTTTTTATATCAATGAATAATAAAGAAACTTCATTTTGAAAAAATATATAATAAAAATAAATTTTGAAAATAGATATTTGGAGATGATTTGTCATTTGGGGATTTTATGGTCAAAGTGATATATCTTTTATAAAGATGTAAATTTGTCCACTTTTAAGAAAAAAATCTTAGCAAGAAAATTTTCTAACATGTCTTGAAATCTAAAGAATTTCAGCAATGTTGAAGCTATTCATTAAAAATATTAAAATGCGGGACGACTGGGTGGCTCAGTTGGCTAAGCGGCTGCCTTCGGCTCGGGTAATGATCCTGGGGTCCTGGGATCTAGCCCCACGTCCGGCTCCCTGCTCGGGGGAGAGCCTGCTTCTCCTTCTCCCCCTGCCTGCCGCTCTGCCTACTTGTGCTCTCTGTCTCTCTGTCAAATAAATGAATAGAATCTTTAAAAAAAAAAAATTAAAATGCTATTCAATCCAACTAAATGCAAAAATAATTGTCACTAGATGGAAATTTATGATCAACATTCAAATGAAAATATTTACATATTTGGGGTTGCAATTTGAAAATCAGTATAATAATTTCGTAAATGCATTTCTTTTATAATAACTTTGTGAGGCATTATTTCCAGCTATGGTAACAATTAAAACCAAGTACCAGAATAATCTGAATCTAGAGCCAGTCTTTGGATACTGCTATACCACCAAGTCTTTAAGTAAGATTTCCAAAAATAAGGAATCCTATCCGGTTATGTAGATGCCACTAAAATATTATAATGAATACAATTACTAGAAGCAAAATATGTTTTGCCCTGTTAATAAATAAATAAGATATTAATATATTTCCTTTATTTTCTCTCATCCTTAATGTTCTCTTCATGTGCATCTTAGAACATATATTTTGAGTACAGTAAGCATAGATATATAATTTATCTATAAATACAAATATATTAAGGATGCTTGCTCTAGTGTTTTACTGACAGAAGTGGGATGTATAAAAAGTTAAACTGAGTGTAAGGCACCAGTCAATATGATACGTACATAATGGGACCCTAGTGGCTCAAGAGTGAACATCTCTTTCCAAGGACCTAACTTATTGTTAGGAAATTCCCTTGCTTAGAGAAGAATGCGGCTTATCTATTGATAGGCTAAGATAACATTGTGCTTTACTTGCATTTCTCCACAAGCTCATATTCTGAGGAAAATAAAAGAGAAAGGAAGGGAGGTTTTCTTAGAGTTTTGATAATTTATTTATTAGATATTTATTTAGGTTCTGAAATATTTGGCCACTGAGTGGCAAAGAATATTATAAATCATACTGATCTAAAATAAGAGAAAATTTAAAGAAAACTGTGTATATATATATTTTTAAAATTATACACCACAGTCAAGTAGAATTTATTCCAAGGATGCAAGAATGGTTCAACAACCACAAATCAACCAACAAGAAAACTGTGTATTTAAAATTTGTATATATTTTGACAAATCGCTGAAAATAAAAAATAAAACTTCATGCTAAAAAAATTTTACATGTGAAGGGTAGAGTTCCAAAGGACAATGACAATATTATATTTACCATGCTCCTGGGTATCGCAGCAAATCTAATAGAACATTCTACAGTATTTCAAGATTGCTTCTTAATAAGAAAGTAATATATTAATTAAGAATTTATTTTTCTTTTAGGTGTGGATATACAATGACAGAATTCCACAAACAGCATAATATAAAGAGACATTTTTCTCAATATCCTATCAATACACTTAGCGAAATTCTCAAAAGTTAACTTTTAACAGTAACAGGCTATATTCATGATATGCATGTCATTTATGTTGATAAGCTTAACTACAGTTTTCTCTTTCCTCTCAGAGTTATGGGTTTCCTGAGAGCAGGAAGTTGATTTCTACATGTTGGGTAGCTCTCTACAGAGTTGAGATTTACTCAAAAACCTTTTTGGTTCACCTCTACTATGGCTTCTACTCTTTCGACAAGTTGTTTACCAAATAAAGAAGTTAAAATAGGGTACTTTGGTACCAAGTTTGAGAAGGTAAGGATTTTTTGGTGACAAAGTTCCAAATCAGGCCTGTTATAATACACTTGTTTTACTTCAAATATTTACTGTATTATTTATATTTCTGGTTTTGTTTACTTTTTTAAAGAGAAGAATTTACATGCAGCCCACTTTCTTTGAGAACTCATAAATTTCCTGGCAGGAAATGTGTACTCCAACTGGCTCCCCACGTTGTCAGAATTGGGTTCAGAATTCAAGCTCTCTTCTCGCATCATATCCAACAGCAAAAAGGGTTCAGGGGCTGAGGTGCAGGTAGATGCTCCCCAATTTTAGCTGTGCTAGTTGTTATGTTGGGCTAATACCCATCTCACAGGGGTATCCAGTGATTAAAAAATAGATTTTTATAAAGCTCTTTGGGGATAAAAGGGGCTGCTGAGGCACACAGCATTCTTATCTCCCCAGTTGCCACGGAGCCTGCAATTTCCCATGGCATGTTGTATCAACCTGAGAAAAAGCAAGGGTGAGCTGTGGAAAATAGGAACATTGGCAACTGGAAGGGACAGATAGCACTAGCCCCTGTGAACCACATGGGCTGCCTCCTGGGATGCTAGAAGATAGTCAGGATTGTAATTAATGGATAGGGATGTTGATTCTCTTTCTGGGATAACTGTGTCATTGCAAATTGGTGAAATTACAGTTTGTATTCTGTAATTTTGTTTGGCTAAAAAAAAAAATTAACTAGTAAAATAGCCTCTAGGAAAACTCAAAGAAAGCGTAGCATCAAAACCTGTAATGTGAACAGCTTAGCATTGAACTTGAAAGGTATCCTGCAGTTAACTATTTCATTTACAGGCCAGGAATTTCTACAAACCAAGTTAAGTAAGTGTTCTTTATAAAGATCTTGCTGGGTTTTGCTGTGGATAAAGATGTTGAACAGGCATTGCTAGAGGGAGAAAAGTCTTTAACTTATGCCATAAGTGTCAAAATACATGCCATATTTTGAAGTCCTTTAATTCAAATAAGCCATATTTTGGCTTTTAAAAAGCTATTAATTTCAACGGCCTCATTTTATAAGTATCACCTCTGAAAAGCACATATTTCTCTTTCCTACAGAAAAACTAATTAGGTATTCCATATTGCTATTAGATGACATGATGACATTAATTTCTTTTACATATATATATGTATATATGTGGGTGGGGGAGGAAGGCGATAGAACAATTTGTATTCCTTTTTCTCTGATGGTGCTAGAAACCACTGGAAGAAAGTAAAATGCAGGGACTAAATAAAAATATGGGGATAGAGAGGGAAAATCAATAAATATCTAAATTATTTAAAGAAAAGCTACTACCGGGTGTCTTACTGTCATGCATCATACCCTGGATCTGAAAGTAGACAGGTGAATTGTCTCCAGCCTGCATTGGTTTGGACACTCTCTCCAGCATGCTCATTAGCAGCTCTAAGTCTAGGCTCCCTGTTAGTAGAAAGGCAGGGATCACAGCAGGGAAGTTATATCTCAGGCTTCTCACATTCCTGCTCTATCTTAGCAAAGCTTTACAAAGCCTTTTCTGGCAGCTCATTAGTAGGTGCACTGATGCATAAGAGACAGTCATTAGAAGTGTTTTTCAACATTGGCTTTTGATCAGGTGACTAGTAGGATCGTGGAGACATTTACTTACATTGTTTTCCATAAGAGATTCTGTTGCTATATTGAGAATGACATACATAAAAATGTTGAAAACCAGCTTGACCTTTCTATGACAAAAGGGGAGAAGAAAAAGAAACTCCATTCGTTCCCTGAATCTTGCCTTTATACTGTCAACTATGACGTAATAGATGCGTGGACTGCTCCTTCAGTAACTGCTGTCTTGTAGCTTTAATAATCTCAGCCAAGTTCAAATCTACCATTTGATTTAGGGTTATGACAAGGAGACACTCACGTGAGCAAATACAAATAAAATATCGTAAGCTTTATAGAGTCTCTTCTAATGCCAGGCATTTGTTTTTTCATCATAAAGGCGGACTTTCCAAATAAGGGCAAAATCATCATACACAGCCTAATCAAGCATTGTAAAAAGTTAGCAGACAAAATTCAGATGGCTGATTAGTCTCTAAAGAGAGCTTCCATTGTAAAGAATTGTTAAGGCCACAGGAACCATTTTTATAAGTAAAAGCATATGACACTGCATGTGGAGAAAGCATAGGTGGTCAAGTGAACCCCCGTCACAAAATAAGACTGAATTTGCCATTCTTTTAAGAGTGCTCTGTTTATAAAATAAAGTAGGCTCTTATGGGTAATTGTACTTCGGCTAATAAATTTTCTTTTCATTGATGATTATCTTTTACCACCAATATTGTCCTCCCTTTTCCCCCAAACACCTATTTTGTCAGGCTTCAGTTTGGTGACAGTTTTGATTTCATCAGTTCACAGAGTATACATTTAGCCTTCGGTTCCTTATGAACAGAAGAAAATCATGGTAAGTACATACCCTGACATGAAACTCAAAAGGAGGAGAAGCTTTCTTTGTCAAACTTTCCCGAAACAAAGTGCATCAGCTTAATCAGGTCTGTTCTTGGCAATGTAGGAACATGACATGCCAATTACATAAACTTTCAACTAAGTGAAGACTCCTGCTGACTAACTCAGTGTTGATTGTTTTCCGCTAACTTGGCTTTGACTGCTTGTTAAGACTTAAGGGAGGGGGGAGAGGGGATGGAAGAGAGGGTAAAAATTGTAGGAATTCTCTCCTTCCGTCAAACATTCTTATGATTGCCAGCAATTAGTTAAGCTTCTTGGCGGTAAAATGACAAGATGGAACTTGACCAAATACAATGTGTGGAACTCACAGGCATCTGCCCCAGCTGAAAGACATTACAATGTTTGTTAACCTTACGGGTCATTCCTGATTCACTTCTGCAGACAGAAAACAAGATTTATATAACACAGATCAATACCGCCCTAAGACTTTCACCATTGAGGATGCTAGATTGAGGCACTTCTCTTTATCAGTTTACCATGACACTAATGTATTTTGCCTGTTTTGCCTGGGCAGTGATGAATCTGTTGGCAAGAGAAAACAAATAAGTTTTGTTGTTGAGAGACATGTTGTCCATGATTTGTCTCAGCAGACATGCCAGCTTGCTGGCCAATTCATTTCCTATTTAATTTAAGTGGCATATCTGTCTTCCCCTTTCGGGTATGTCTTTTGTCTAGTGCACAACCACCCTGGCAGTGTTCTGAGAGAGTTTGTAGTAGATCTCTGCAGGTAGATTGACACAGCAGAGCCAAGAACCCAATCTATAATTTTCAGAAGAATCTCTCTGAAATATAGAGCTACCATCTAACCTAGCATCTGGCATGAAACTATCTTACCCAGTGTCTGGCATGAAAGAATATTTTAGCACCACTTTACAAATAGTTCACGATTCTGATGCTACTTCCAACTTGTAAATATATAGCAAACGTTCTTTTAAAAAATCAGAGCTTATTTCCTATATGGAGAAATATTCCCTCTGCTTTGTGAGACCAAGTACGTGTTGTTTAATTGTGAAATATATGTGGCAAAAATATGACAATACTTCGGTGTGTTACATGAGGGTATGGTTCCTAATCTCTTCACTACCTCAATTAGTTTTACTCAATGTTCTCACCTTTAAGACATTGGATAATATTTATGTGGCAGAGAAACAAAACAGAAGATGATTCATTTTGAAAGCAATGTTTCTGTAGTTTATTTTAAATTAAGCTTCTTGTAAAGGGAAGATACCATACCCTATCACCAGACACCCATGACACCTAACTAAATATTAATAGAAAAGCCAAGGAAGAAACGACGTGAAATTTCAAATCATGACACAGCTGACGCTCTAGGAAAATGTGTCGAGCGGTGAAACTGTTAACACAGGAACTCCTCAAACTCTGACAGTCCTTAAGCAATGGAACAGTTAACAGAGCACAGCACGGTCCACAAATGTGCCAGCTAAATCTCTGTGTCAGAACACATTAATTATAGCAGTCAGTTTACCTTTCTCCTTCATAACATTTTTGATTAAAATTTCACACATTACAATGATATGTGTCTTTTCTACAAGCTGTGAAATTTACTCAGCCATCAATAGGTTTGGATTTTGTTCCTAAGAAGCATATAGTACATAAAAAGTTGACTTATAATCTCTGAATAGTGAAATCAAGGACAGTTTCTTTTGGATAGACTTAGAATTTTACACCAGCAATCGTGTCACAGAGCAAAACATTCATTAGTAATATTGCACCCCCAAAAGCAATAACTTCTCTCTTAATATGTTGGCTCAAAATTTATAACTGTGAGGCTTAATTAAGCTGTAGATCATGTTTTGAAAGGTATAGTCAATGTAATGAATCCCTGAAGATAAAAAATAAACAATAAAAGATAATCAAAACATTTATCTATTTAATGGATTTATATAGTTGTGTTGTAAATGTTATTTAACAGATGTGTAAAGATTAATAAAATAATGCAATGATAATTGTGAACACATCAAATCATTACTATCTAAATTGACATGCAATACTTCTATGTTAACTCTTAAAACTGCGGAATACAAGTTTATGGGTCTATCAGTTTGAAATCCAATTATTTTTAAGGGTGGAGTACTGTAGTTTAGATTTTGTTCTATACATTTCTGATTGGCTATATAACACAAGGCTGTTCTCTACTTAAAAATAGATGATTTAATAAACCTAGAACCCAGATTTCTCCAGTGTTCCATCATTTATCAAGTCTTAAGATTTCATCTACATCAATCATGTCCTGGAATTACTCTTCTTACAAGATTCTCTTTTAAATAATTATTTAGATATCTGAAATATAGGTGTGCAGGGTGCATTTATATATACACATACATAAGTATATACCTAGCTACCCTCCTGCATATGCAGACACACATATAATATTTCAGATTCTCTGGAACTCCTAAAGGAATCAAACATTAATATGTCTTTTTCACTTTAAAACACAATAAGTGCCGAACACTTTTCTTAGTGAAACAAATGTTTTTGATTTATTAAACTCCTCAACTCCTTTATTATATGAAAAACAGTTGAAGCATAAGCACAACATTTCAAATTTTCTATTGAGTTTAAAAGTTATATAGATGTGAATGCCAGTGGGCATCTGTAGATCCTCCTCTCATGGAGTGAATATTCTCAAACTTTCCATTATCAAAAGAACACTCCTTTTGATAAAGGAGCTAATTGGAGACTAATCAATTTCCTTAGATCTCAACAATAGTTTTACGAAACTCAATAGTTTTTTAATGGAAAATTTCTCAAACAGAGAATATACAAACATCAATATTTGGAAATTTAGAAAAAAAAAACAATTAAGATTTGGCTAAATGGTAGGTCATTGATTCTAAGGCTTCCTAAATTATAGACTGTAAAAACCCTTTTAGCATCCATGAAAAACTGAAGTTGAACCATCGGTGAAGTAGAACTGGACTCTTCCCATGATACCTTGCCATTTATTACATTTCTAAGAGTGGGAATCTGCGGTAACATTCCCGCACCTGGACTAGGGATGACAAAGCTCAAGCTTCCTTCTCTTTAAGTCATTGCCCAATTTTCGACAGAAGAAGTCCAATTCTATTCATTTGGAGACATTTCAGGGTTAATACTAATTCCAAGAACGTAGTTCTAGTTAACCTATATCCTACCCACTGCAATTTAAGCTCATCATTTTCATTCTTGCCATTGAAGGGGATAAACTATGAATGACTACTTCTCATAAACTTGAGGTAAAATGGTAGTTTGCCTTTCAGTCCTCCTTTCTCTAAATCATTTAATCTGAATTTCCTTCATTTTTCCTTATCAGCCTGCTTTCAAATCTTCTGGTTATTTCTACTTCTTTCCTTCATATGGTCTTCAATTTCCCCCCCTTTAGCTTAATGTGAGGATCCCAAATGCTAATGCCATCCCAGAGCTAGTATCTTCTAAGATTGTTGGAGGTAACCATCCACAGAGGTCACAGCAGGACTTTTACCAAGCAATATAACCAATATCAAGAATAATATAAGTGATATTCTTTCCCAAGGAAATGATACATGTAAGTATCTCATTGAGATGGGCTGGGGGAAAGAAGCTGTGCATCAGCAAGACCTTTCTTTCCCCATCCAGACAGCACTGCAGAGGTCATTTGGAAGAGACACATCCTTTCCCACCACTAACTTAGCTTTGCTCTCTTTAGAAGATGTGCATAGGCTTCTGCTCTCCCTTATCCTCACTGGGTTATTCAGGACCTGATGGTTTCCAGTGTCTTATTCCTAGAAATCCTAAGTGGTTCCTCCTATTGCTCTGGCACTCAGAAGTTGGATAATGTAACTCAGATCCTGAATTTTAGATGCTCTAAAAACAGAAATAGGCAAGCTTTGGTACAACAGAAATTTAGAAGGCTAGATTGGTTCTAGAACTTTCACTTTAAACCAGAGGCATTCTTAGTTTATCCAAAGAGATCACTGTGGGCTAGAGGTTCCAAAACTTTAAATGTCAGAATTACCTGGAAGGTTTATTAAAATACACATTACTGAGCCCTGAGTCCAGAGCTTCTGATTCAGGTGGTGTTTGGTGAGGCTCAAGGATTTTCCTTTTTCACAACAAAGGAAGCCACCAACAAAATGAAAAGGCAACCCACTGAATGGGAGCAAACATTTGCAAATCATAGATCAGATAAGGGGTTAAATATCTAAAATGTATAAAGAACTCATACAACTCAGTAGCAAGAAATACGATCTGATTTCTTTAAATAGGCAGAGATCTAACTAGACATCATTCCAATGAAGACAAGTGGCCAACAGATTAATGAAAAGATATTCAACATCACTAATTACCAGGGAAATGCTAATCAAAACTACAATGAGATATCACTTCACACATCTTAGAATGGCTGTTATAAAAAAGACAAGAAATAACAAATGTTGGCAAAGATGTGGAGAAAAGGGAACCCTCATGCACTGTTGGTGGGAATTCAAATTGGTGAGGCTACTGTGGAAAACAGCGTGGAGGTTCCTCAAAAAAATTAAAAATAGAACTACTATATGATCCAGCATTCCACTTCTGTGAATTTACCCAAAGAAAATGAAAACACTAATTTGAAAAGATATATTACCCCCATCTTTATTGCAGTATTGTTTAAAATATCTAAGACATGGAAACAACCTACATGTTCATTGATGGCTAAATAGATAAAGAAGATGTGTGTGTGTGTGTGTGTGAGAGATAATTATAAATATGATGGAATATTATTCAGTCATAAAAAAGAATGAAATCTTGCCTATTATGACAACATGGATGGACCTTGAGGACATTATGCTAAGTGAAATAAGTCATACAGAAAGATAAATATCGTATGATCTCACTTATATGTGAAATCTAAAAACAAAACAAAAGAAGCTCGTGGTTATAGAGAACAGACTGGTGGTTGCATGAGGCAGTGCATTGGGGTACATGAAATGGTTGAAGGGGATCAAAAGTACAAATTTCCAGCTTTAAAATGAGTAAGTCATGGGGATGCAACATACAGCATTGTGACTATAGTTAACAGTACTGTATTGCATATGTGAAAGTAGCTAGATGAGTGGATCTTGAAAGTTCTCATCACAAGAAAAACAATTTGTAACTATGTATGGTGATGGATATTAACTGGACATTTTGTGGTGATCATTTTGTAATATACATAAATACTGAATTTTTAAAAAAAAGGAATTTCCACTTCTAACAGCTCCCATGTAGTGTTAATACTTGTGGTTGAAGACCACACTTTGAGAACTGCTGATTTAAGCTGGGCTTAAACAGGCAAATTCTAGACAAGACGAAACTTCCAGGACTCCATAAAAAAAAACAAACAAAAACAAAACAAAACAAAACAAAAACAAAAAAACGATGAAAATACTGGGAATGAACTGAGTCCTTCTCCTTCACCATCTTACTTGGTTTTAACCAAGGAAGTAGCTTAACTGAGGCAAGGACCTAGTTTTAGCTGATGCTATTTGTGCCTTCCATTGCCTCCCCTCCCCTGGGTTCATGTCACAGCCCCTCTCACAGAAAGAAGCACAGAAGAAGTGAGACCTCTGTAGCAGCTTTGCCCATGTGTGTGTGACCATGAGAACAGCAACCGCGCTTTTTGTTCTAAAATTATTTTACGTGGCCAAGTAAGCATCATAGTTCTATCATTTTTTCACAGACGTTTCTTAAATTCCTCCTCTATTTTAATAATTCTGCAAATTATAATAGGTAAACAGAAGAATGTGGGGGTCTTTGAATAACTTCCACTTGTATCGCTTGACTATTAAAAACGATTTTTTAAATTTTTTTATTAACATATAATGTATTATTTGTTTCAAGGGTACAGGTCTGTGATTCATTAGTCTTACACAATTCACAGTGCTCCCCACAATACATACCCTCCCCAATGTCCATCACCCAGCCATCCCATCCCTCTCACCCCCTCCACTCCAGCAACCCTCAGTTTGTTTCCTGAGATTAAGAGTCTCTATGGTTTGTCTCCCTCTCTGGTTTTGTCCTGTTTCATTTTCTCCTCCCTTCTCCTGTAATCCCCTGCCTTGTTTCTCAAATTCCTCATATCAGTGAGATCATATGATACTTGTCTTTTTCTGATCGACTTACTAAAAACGATTTTTGCATGTATTATCAGATGTGATCCTCAAAACACCCCTGTGAGGTAAGGATCAAATGTAAGTACTTACTAGGATTTGTGTCTCTTGACTTGGTTTCACCAAATAGACTCTAAGACAAGGATTTGAATGCAAATAGGAAAGTCATCCAGAAAGTTGTGAGGGAGTGGAAATGTGAGACAGAGACAGGAGGAAACCCAATAAATTAAAAGCGCATAAATGAACAGGCTCACAATAAAATCCACAATCTATGCATTAATTGGTCAAAGAAAGATGATAATATTCTATCAGCAAAGAGATATTTGTGTGCTTTACTGCATTTTTTTTAACCATGACAAAGATTTTCAACATTGCTTAAATGCCCCAATAATATGACTTTTGAAAATTAACGATAGTTTCCCCTGCCAATTTTTGCATCAAAGCTGACCAAGCTGCTCCTACTTTGGAATTTTAAACAAAATCTAATTAAATCAACAAAGTTCGCTGGACGAGGTTAGGCTGTTTCCTGAGTGCACGTGACTCCGCTGCTCTGCCTGGAAGAGCGTTCAGCCTTGTTTTCAGCTGACTTTTTCTTCTGGCTGGCCCTTGATCACTCTTAATGATCCCCAGCTGTACCAGTTCCCTGCCTGCTTTAACCCCAATTGGCCTGGCCTCACATCTCTGCAGCGTCTGGAGGACAAATGAAGCCAAGCTGACCAGCACCTCCTTAATGTAGTCCCAGATAATAGGTGGTAATAGACATTTAAATCATTCCTTTTGTTCTTCTATACGTGCTATGAAAATTAATAATATGTGCATTTTTTTAAAAAATCAGGAATAAAAGATAATAATGTGGTGTGCCTGTCAATCTGGTTGCTACTATATCACTGTTCCCCAGCCCTCTCACCCACTTCGTTATTTTAGAGATGTTTACAAACCTGCCAGCATAGTGCAGAGGCTATGGCTGAAAGGCCGGAAAATTTGTTCGGAATTGGCCACAGATGTGCTACGGCCCTAAGGCCTGAGTGTGCCCTCCTCTATAACCTACCTATTTCTAAAACGGATATCTATTTAGGAAAATCAGAGACCATATTATTAGTAGACCGTATTAGTTTATTTTAAAGTAAAGATTAAGAAAGTATCACAAAATCAAGTGTTCAACGTGAAGATTGTCAGGGGCAAGCTTGTCATCTTGGGCTCTTACCTAGTTATCAGAAAGGAATCCGGGTCGTCCATCCCATATGCAGATATAACAGGTGTAAACTTACCTGAGGGCTGGGAGGTTATAATCAGTCCAGAAACTATTATTAATGAGTAAACAGTCAACACGCACACAGACACACCTTGAACACTATAGGTCCCAAGTCGTGTCAATCAACTGTCTAACTTTGTTCAAATTATTAGTTTATGATTCCACAGTCTCCACCATAGGTTCTCATTAGGAACTGTCGTCGTTGTCGTTGTTGTTGTCGTATTTTATTTTTATATTTTTAATTTTTGTTGTTGTTATTTTGAAGATCCAATTCTTTGTCTCAAAACAGCAACAACACAAAGGAAATAGACATCCTTGGCCACTCTCCTCAGCTCAGGAGAGGGTTTTGAATTGCTAAATAGCTTTGTGAGTGCTACGATCATCAGCCACAAAATCAGCTGCTTCATGATTCATTTTAGACATATTATTAGAATATATTAATGGAAAAAGAAGAAACCATAAACTTGAGATGAAATGTTATAAATGTTGGCTGACTGAACATAACAAAAAAAAGTGTCATCCATTAATTTTCCTAAGAACTTTTGTCACTGTGGACAATGGTAATATAATAAGCAAAACTCTATTTTAAAAATGTACCTGACAGTTTTTACTTTTCTTTAGACAATTGAAGATAGATTCCTTGCAAAGTTGAAGATACATTTGTGTTTGTTAAATTAAAGTTTCACTAATATTTATGCTTTTATTCTACAGGGAACCAGCTGGTGTGCATATATACGCACATACACACGTTTACATGTGGGTATGTATGGAGTGTATGCATCTCTGTTATAGTGGTATATTTTGAGAAATAAATGTATGTAGTATAAACTACATTATACTAGTTAAGATTGAGTTCCAAAGTGTTATCTGTTCATACTCTGAAAAAATTTTAGAGATGATCACTCTTTGAACAATGTTTCCAGCTGCATATACACTGATTTTATAATTTTTTGTGAATTTATTTTTGGTCTCTTGAGTTGTGTGAAAGAAATATAGAACTATTCAATAATGTTATTTGATCTGAGTTAATCACCCCACTCCCTTTTCTATGGAAACCAGTTTTTATTTCATGTACTTATGCTCCCGACTTAATTCCGCACTTTGATATTTATGCCATGAAACTACTCTGAGAATCTAACCCAAAATCATCAAGAATGTAATTCAGCTTGAAGTTTCTACATGGCTGGCTGGCAGAAAATCTGCCTGTGATCATGTGCTTCTGATATCACAGTTGCCTTCTTGGTGAAAGATTTTCCTGTCAACACTAATTTCTACCACTGAGGAAGAATGGGAGGATTTTTTGTTTGCGTGTGTGCGTGTGTGTGCGTGTGTGCATGTGTATGTGTGTGTGTGTGTGTGTGCATGTTTGTGGTGTGGTTAGTACCATGAGTTGCTTTGCCCCAGCCCCTGAGATTGTATACTTCTGCCCACTTAAATCAAGTGTACTACGTAGCGCACTTTAAGACTAAAACGCAAAACACTATGTAAATGCAAAATTTATTCACCCTCCATACGCTGATGAAGGCCAACATCTGAACTTGCCTTACTGAAAGGATTTTTGCAGCAAATGGTTCAGAGAGTGCTCTTCATTCAGGTCTGCTGGGGATAATGTGTCCATAGTAAATACCCAAAAGGCCTTCCTTCTGCTAAGTTCACCACCTGAATTATCCTCTCTCTGTGAAGGATTAATTTTCTAAATGCCTATGAATTTCAACCTAGAAATTGCATGGTACAAATTAATAAAGAGTTTAGCTGTAGGGCAATCAGTGGCACTTTTTCTAATCGAACACAATATACCCACTGTACTCTTTTAAGATTCTAATAGTTCACCAAATATATTCGAAGTGACATGGGCATGTCATCACGCAAATAGCCTTATTAGAAAAACAATTCCCGAATTAATAAAATCTGAGACTATCATTGCCGGAATGTAAGGAGCATTTGATGAATGAGAACCAGCAGTGTCTCTGCAGAAAGCATAAGGTAAACTGACCATTTCCATCCTCTCTGGGTCTGCTGGTATTGGGGATGCACTGAGAACACTGACTTCACTTTTGCTTTGAATTTAAAACCTACCTAAAATCATATCCTTAGTGATTCAGGAAGACTAAGACTAACATGTTTGCTTCAGCCTCTCCTTTTTTCTTTCATGTGCCTCTTCTTTCCTCCTCCTCCATTTCTTTTGTACAACCTCAGATGCAAAGAAACAAGTTAAATCCCTCAGCTTCATGACACCTCATCATATCCCATTTCCTCAAGGTCTATTGCTGTTTTATTTTGCTTTTATTTTTTTCTCCATCGTCCTCATCTTTATTTCCCCTTTCCTCTTCCTACTAGGTACACATCCTCATTAAAAGCGAACTTGTTGTGGGGCACCTGGATGGCTGAGTCAGTTAAGCAGCCTACTCTTAGTTTTGGCTTAGGTTGTGATCTTGGGGTTGTGAGATCGAGCCCTGTGTCCGGTTGCATGCTCAGCGGGGAGTCTGCTTGAAGATTCTCTCTTTCTGCCCCTCCCCACCAAAGTAAATAAATCTTTTAAAAAAATGAATTTGTAAGATATGTAAGAATACTTAAAAACATCTGTAGATGTATATTGGAATTTTTACTTTTATGTATTACCTATCATACTCTTGTCCTTGCTTTTACTTTTCTGGGTTTTGTCTTTTTGTTTATTTTACTTTTTTCACTCCGCAATAAGTTTTAAGATTTCCTCTTCCTTTATGTACTTCTGGTTTATCGCTTCTGACTATCCACATATTTACTTACCCATGTCCCTACTGATGGACCTTTAGATTGCTTCCACACCCACACACATGCGTGCACACGCAAACACACACACAATGTTGAAGTAAGCATCCTTATACATACCCCATTATGAACCTAAACAAGAGTTTCTCTGGATAGTGTGCATACTCAGGGAGAGAACTGTAGCATCATACAGTAGAGGCATCTGCACATTAAACTTCACTGAGTACTGTAACCTATTACTGCAGGTAGAGTATTGTGATTTTAATAGTATTGTGATTTTAATTTGCATTTCTCTCTTCACTAGTAGTAATGCTCTACTTGTCCATTTTCTAGTTTTCTCTTTCTCCTTTTATTTTACAAAGGTTCTTTAATTGATGTAAACTGTAGCCCTATTTTGTATATTTAGAGTGTGTATAATAAATTCTTGTGCACTTTAATATGACAATATCTTTGACATTTACATAGAAGTTTCAAGATCGACATGCCTGGTTCATATTTTTTTTTAAAGATTTTATTTATTTATTTGACAGAGAGAGAGAGGGAACACAAGCAGGGGGAGTGGGAGAGGGAGAAGCAGGCTTTCCGCTGAACAGGGAGCCCAATGCAGGGCTCAATCCCAGGCCCTGGGGTCATGACCTTAGCTGAAAGCAGATGCTTAACTACTGAGCCACCCAGGCACCCCGTGTTCATTTTGTTTTAATACTCTTACATTTAGACCTTGGAAATTTTATTTGTAAATATTCTCTGCCTCATTTATATATTATTATTGGGTCTGCAGCTATTACAAGTTTTTACATTTGGAGGCTGCCATTCCGGTAGTGACTGCTTTTTAAAGTTTATTAACACTTGAAAAATGTAAATACTTAAAAGCAAAGGTTTAGTATATTAGAAAGTGAAAGCCAGTGGAGTGGATATTACTTCTAAACTCTATAAAATATCTTCCTTCATGTTGTTGGTTTTCTGTTTACATTTTTCAAAAATAAATATTTCTAAGTTAATATGTGTATATATATATATATATATATATATATATATATATATATATATATAT
>NC_058405.1:125561600-125568922 GCF_002201575.2 Neomonachus schauinslandi
TATATATATATATATATATATATATATATATATATATATATATATATGACCTGAGATTATGCCTTAAAGGCTGGGAGGGAGTAGATGTTGAAAACAAGCACAGTTTTATTAAATAATTTTATAAATAACTGGAAAGGAAAATTTCTTTTTTGATTCTTGCAATTTCTTTCATAATGTAAGAGAATTTCCTGGGTTTGTGGATTTTTTGACTCTTGCTTTGAGAAAATTTGTGTTCTTAATAATCTTTATTAAAACTCAAAATCCATACAGACCGGCTGGAAGAACAGGATTTATGAGAGTTAATTCTGAGTGTTAGGTCCACTTGTTCATTACCATGGGTAGAGTGGGATTGCAGAACATAATTAGTAAGGGGTTCTCTCCCCCAGATGAAAAATCCCATTATTATGTTGCCATGAAGGGTGGAGGAGAGTGTGGAGAACATGTGAACATAGAACAGCAGGAATCCTGGGTGAAGAAGATGTTGACTCAGTCTCAAGGGGACATGCACGTTGAGTGATTTTCCCACCCATGCATATAGATTTTCTTTGAGTCTTCCAAACTCCACACATGGAGCTCTCTTGTGACAACATACATGTGCAAGAAAGTTATTTGTGATGAAGGGTGTGATCCATACCCTTGAATACAACAAAGCAAACGATTGTGCACAGTAGTGAACTCATGACCTTAGATTCATTAGCTGAGTGTTCTTACCAGTTGCACAACCAGCCATGGATATAGACAGGAAATGTGTCTTGCTGAACTTCAGTGCCATTTCACAGGCAAAACTCGACTGTAGAAATTAGCCAGACAATCTGTATACCAAAGAGCATGAAAGAGGGATTGCAGTATAAGAAATCAGGGTCTGATCATTCTCAAAGATTTCAGTTCATGGATATGACACTGACTAGTAGCAGATTCAACTCTTAGAATAGAACATATTTTGTGGTTTGTGAGTCCTTATTTTATTTAAATTGATTATGTAATTTCCAATTTAGTGTTATTCATAAATCATGAATGAAAATTCATCAAAAGAAGAAATTTTATTAAGAACTAAGAAAACTGGGGCACCTGGGTGGCTCAGTCGGTTGAGCAACTGCCTTCGGCTCAGGTCGTGATCCCAGGGTCCTGGGATCGAGTCCCACATCGGGCTCCCTGCTCTGCGGGGAGCCTGCTTCTCCCTCTCCCACTCCCCCTGCTTGTGTTCCCTCTCTCGCTGTGTCTCTCTCTGTCAAGTAAATAAATAAAATCTTTAAAAAAAAAAAAAAAGAAAGAAAGAAAACTCCAAGTCTTTAAAAAAAAAAAAAAAAGAACTAAGAAAACTGTTCATGGGTAATTTTGTTTACAACTCTAAAGTGTGTCTTAAACTACAAAGACACAATCAATGTAAAAATATTATTTATTATCATATTTTACATGTTATAAATATTACATAAAGTAAGTTTATTTTATTGAAAATAAAACATATTTGTTGAACTGTAAAATACTATCACTATCAATATCATCTCTTCTTATAAATAAATTGGACTTAATTATATTATAAAAGTAAATCACAATAAAATATGTATAAAACCAATTGCTGAGCAACATCAGAATATTTTCTATAAGAGCATAAGATAATATAAGAATAATTGAACCTTCAATAAACTACATTTTATTTTATAGTTAGAGAACAGTGTTATTTGGAAATCAGGATATATTATAGAATATACTTTTCAAATTTTCAAAGGAAAAATTGGCATCTTGACATTAAATGGTAATGAAAATTTGAAGGCTTTTGGGAGATCTTTCAACATATTATTATGCCTCCATTAACTGTAATGTATATGAAATGAGTAATTCTGATTCAGACCTAAATCTGGTTGAAATGTATTAAATAAACATTTACATAAGACAAAAATAGTCAAATACTGGGAAATTTCATGTGACATGACAGTTTTGTCTGATTTTTGTTGGCTCTTGGTCACTTTCCTGTTTCATAAGCATAATTTCTTAATTAAGAAAAGTTGTTTCCTTTTCATGTCTCTTTCTTTAAAAATCAAATATAAAAGAGTAGTTCCCAGTTAGTGAAGGTATGCGAATCAATTGATTCTAATCTAGGTAGAAACTACAGAAAGCCTGTTAGACATTTTCGATATATAACAGATCTAGAGAGTTGGGTATTCGTATTTGATTTGAAATTTTTTTACTCAATTATCTTAAAAGCTTGAATCTGAAGATCTTCCAAACTTTTCTGCAATATTAGGAATTCTAATTCTTAGTATTAAAGTTAGCTTTACACATAACACAGTTGATAGCTATATAACAATATTTTATTATTTTATTTATGTGCACATAACTGATTAGGATACAGAAATTTATAGAGAGAGTGTATGTGACAAGGTTGTTGGTCAGGCAATGTGAACCCATGAAGATGGAAAAAATAAGAGTAACCCATTTTCAAAATGGGATGGTTTGCATTATATTTAGTACTGTTCTCTTTCAAATGCTTTTTTGTTTATTTGTTGCTTTTGAGTCTTGGAGGTTTGAGGCAAGAAAGATCATGAAATAGAGGTGTGAAAATTCATATAGCAGTTAATTAGTTTAGTTAGACTGTTAACACGAGCATAATGGATTTTCAGCTTTTTCTCTTTTTTATCCTCTGACTTCAGGCAATTATACACCAGCACTTCTTGAACAAGTTATTGTACATGACTTCAGAAAATAGACTGCTTGCACACTTAAGCCCAATCTAATTAATTCAATTTATTGAAATTGTTTATTCATCTTAAATCCAATTGAGTCTACTATGACCATCGTTGAGCTCATTCATGTAGTGTTATCTTTGATGTTGAAGTAAGTCACCTTTTTTCTTTCCATTGGCTCCAGAGGAAGTTTTGTATACTGAGCAATTTATAGTTTAAAAACTTTACAAAAAAAAAAAAAAAGATCATGTTTATTGGTTCTTACCTGCATGGGTCTGAAAAATAAGCCACATTTGGGTCTTGCCTTTTACATGAGTATTTTAAATTTTGTTTTGACATTACATAATTTACCTTTTATTTTTCTAACACATTGGGATAATCCAAAGATGGGAACTGAGTAAAACAACCTAAATTTTTAAAAAATAAGACAATAGGATAAGGATGGGGACTTTGAGAAGTGGTTTTATTTTCTCATGTAATGGGAATATGTATGGAAGTTTCCTTATTCAGCATAAGGGACTCTCTTATTTCCAAGAGTAATAACTCAATCCTAACTTTTCCTTTGTGTTTCTGAATTACAAAATACTGCTACACTCAAACCTTTTCGCATCCAAAGGGTTATTGTTAGAACCCACTCCTAGAGTGGGATATGAAAGAGATCCTCAGTTTGGGGGGAGTCTAAGATTTCTGCAACAATCGGGTTTGACATGACTCATTTATTCAACTTTTAAATAATTATCTAAACTTTTTAGAATTTGGTTTTGGAAAATAGAAATCACTTAAAATATCCCTCATACTATATAAATGAATATAATAATAAAAAAGAAATGCACAGTCTTACTGGGGGAAATGGGCATAACATTTAAGTAAAGACACAAGTATGATAATCTGGCTATATACAACTGTCACATACCTGAAAAAAGCACACCATCCTCTAGTTTTTGTAGCGATTGCATCAGTAAACTAGAAACAACTAAAAATCTGGCCAACCAAAGATGAAAAATATAGCTATCCACAACTGAAGACATTCACTGCTTTATGAAGTAACTTTTTCTTGCCTTGAATCCTCAAGAAATCTTAGAATATTTCCAAAACCGACAATAAGTACAGCCTACCATGGATGGTCCTGATTTTTTTAGCATAATATAAATGACCATAGTCATCAAAAGGAACTTTGATAAAAGAAAACAAAATTATTCTCATGTATTCTCAGGGTTCCACAGGAAGTATTTTATAACATGATTAGAGTCCCTGAATGAATCACATTTCTCACTTTGAAAAGAAATGAGCACCTGGGTTAGGAGGGAAGCAGAAGCATTGGAAAGGGGGAAAATGTTTGTAAGAAACATTGCAAAGAAACTACAGGACTTGGTGATTTACCAAGGAACACGTAGGAGATGACAAAGAAGGACATAGTAGAGATCCTCCTACTCAAGCTTGCTTACGACATTTTACCCTCTTTCCCTTCCCCATTTGGTACCAAGCAGCTAAATGCACATGAAACTTAAACTTTTGTCTGGTGATGTTCAATGGCATTTCCACTGATTTTTTTTTTAAGGTCTACAAATTTTATTTAATGTTTGTTGAATTTGGAAAAATAGTGCTAACACCAGGTAAAGAGGTCCAGCAGGCAGGACGAAGCCCAGGAGACAGCGTGTGGTCACCTACCAGGTAGAGTTACGAGGGGACAGATGTAACAAGACATTCAACAGACATGGTGCATAAGGTCACCACTTTTAGGGCTATTAGTTACCTATTTTAAGGCTTCTTCTTGGATTAATTTCATGCCAGAGACGAACATATTACTAATTTTTTTTAAAGTTTGGGTTTTGTTTTTTTTAGAAAAAATAAAGTATCCCTAAATACTTGATTTATATGAATACCTTTGTCCATACTCCTATTCTCAAAAGCCAGGAAAGACACAATTTGGGAGAGTGTTGATAGTGACAAATTCAGTTATCTCAAAGACATATACAGGCTGCCCAGGTCTTGCAATCTATTCCCACATAGCATAATGCTGTCTACATTGACTGGGCCAGAAATACTTCATTTCACTGGATCACAATCTTATAAGACAGCCTTGTCATTTTAATTTGTCACTCTTTGTCTCCTATATCTCATTGAAGTCTCATTTCTTCAGCCAAGTGCCATAGGCTACTTTTCCCAGAAAAAAAAAAATGCTATCACACTGAAAAGAAAAAGGAAAGTCACTAAGAGAAAGTTTGTGTCTAAAGACACTACTATAGATTCCATTCCCACAGGCATAGCAGGTGGTATAAATACAATCTAAACTGAGACAGAAAAATGAATTGTTGCTTCTATTCCCTTTCTCCAGTGTCTCTCAGAATGTTATATCTGCTCCTTCTACACAGCTATTGATTTGGTATCCCTTATCATCCACAGAGTAAAAAGGAAGGGGGCAAAGGAAATAGATATGGGAGGGTTAATGTCTGATGCATGGTCTGAGCTTGAAAAAATATAGCAATTTTGAATTAATAAGAACTGTAAGCCTGTCTCCTTCAGAAATCCTTCCTGCTGGTCCCATTTTTAGTAAAGCTCCACCTTGTATGAAGAAGTGGTATACAGATATGAGACCCTTTTATTATTATATTTTGGCCCCTCTCTATTTTAATCTAAACATTTGTGACATCTAATACACATATTATAAATGTCATATGTATATTAATGGTATATATCATCATTTTCATTTATTTAAAAAAGTAAAGAATTTTTTCTGATTAATAATAATACCCTCCTTCTTCTCCTTATTGTACTTTGGAACAACAAACACAGATGCTGGCTGAGGTTCCTACAACTCTTTAAAAGTATCACCTGGTTTTGTAACTGGAGAACGAGATTGAATCATCTATACATTTAATGTATGTTCTTTACATAGAAATTCTTCCCTCGTTCCCTCATGTTAGGCTTTATTTAAAGACAGTTTGCCTTTGTAAGACAAGGATTTCATTAATGGCAGCATTTTTCATTTTTTCCCTGCAGTAGAGAAGATGACCACGGAATTAGTACTTACTCCACTGGACCGCCGGGGTTTTCTTGTTCTCTTTTTCCTTTGTGTGAGTCACTGCTTGGTCATACTCAGCAAAGACACAAGGTTTCCAACCCTCGTGGAGACACCTGAGGATTTGGCAAGGCTGTTAAACCAGATTGGCCTTCTAATTTAAGACTAAAAAAAAAAAAAACCTTCAAAACTAACCCAAACAAAACAAACAAAAAAGGGAAGCCTAACTTTTACACTCTGTATAAATCACTTTGTGTCATGTCTTACTTTTCTCCATACTTCTTTAAAATAAAGCCTGAGGAATGCTTATTTGGAGCTATAAAAGTGAATGAAGATTAATGTGAAATGAAATGGCTCGATGTTGTATGAATGCTCATAGCCATCTTCATAAAATATTAATGACAAATAAGCATATTTTAAGAACTAAGGTATAATATTAGAATCATATATATTTAATATATATATATTTAATATATATTTAATTGTTCATATGTCTTTCATGTAAGTGTTACTTGTTTTAAATTATTTGCTTTAAGGTCAAATACCATGTATGTTTAAGCAGTTCTGCATGCCATTATGTACAGGTAAGATACATAAGAGTTTTTATGTGATAATCTGTTATGAAAAGTAAAAGCATGTGCAATAGTCAGAGAGAAAAAGGAGTAAACTAGAGCTGGATATTAAGGACTAGAAGACAGGATTTAACTCTAGTCACACTTAAGACATGCAGTGCATCTTTGATTTTAAGCCTTCCTCTAGCTTATTGCCATTCCGTGGTTCTGCATCTGACTGTCTCCAACATTGTTGACACCTCCTCTAATTTATGATGTTTGAACACTGCATGAGAGAGTATGCAATATACAAAATGAACAAATTTAGTGTTTAATAGACATGTGCACAGGTGACATTAAACAAATGTTTCCTGATAAAGATAGCTATACATCTGTGTGTTCACCTGCTCAACAAACTACCAAAGCATCAGGAAACACTAGAGTGTGAACCATGTTTCTAAAAATGATGGCATCGGGGCGCCTGGGTGGCTCAGTTGGTTAAGCGACTGCCTTCGGCTCAGGTCATGATCCTGGAGTCCCAGGATCGAGTCCCGCATCGGGCTTCCTGCTTGGCAGGGAGTCTGCTTCTCCCTCTGACCTTCCTCCCTCTCATGCTCTCTGTCTCCCATTCTCTCTCTCAGATAAATAAATAAAACCTTTAAAAAAAATAAATAAATAAAAATGATGGCATCTATGGATTGTCTAAGAATGTAGTTTGGAAAAAAAAACGCATAAAATTTGTTTTTTTAAATTAAGTTTTACTGAACATATTATGCACTTACCTAGCAAATCTCTTCACTTGAAAACAATAACATAAGCAATGCTCATCACAAGATAGAGAAAACAAAACAAGATGAATGAGTAGTCACCCAAATCCTGGACCAACACTTACTATGGTGAGCATTGAGTAATGTATAGAGTTGTCTTTGTTGTGCACCTGAAAACAATATAACAGTGTGTGTCAACTATACTTTAATAAGAAAGGAAGAAAGAAAGAAATGAAAGAAAGAAAGAAAGAAAGAAAGAAAGAAAGAAAGAAAGAAAGAAAGAAGGAAAGAAAGAAAGAAAGAA
>NC_058405.1:125568932-125621263 GCF_002201575.2 Neomonachus schauinslandi
GAAAGAAAGAAAGAAAGAAAGAAAGAAGGAAAGAAAGAAAGAAAGAAAGAAAGAAAGAAAAAGAAAGAAGAAAGAAAGAGAAAGAAAAAGAAAGGAAAGAAAGAAAGAAAGGAAGGAAGAAAGGAAGGAAGGAAGGAAGAAAGAAAAAGAAAGAAGAAAGAAAGAAAGAAAGGAAGGAAGGAAGGAAAGAAAGAAAAAGAAAAAGAAAGAAAGGAAGAAAAAAAGAAAGAAAGAGAGAGAAAGAAAGAAAGAAAGAAAGAAGGAAGGAAGAGAGGGAGGGAGGGAAAGTTTTGGGGCTTTCAGGCTAAACAAAACAAACAAAAATCCTGGATCATACAAGTGTTGACTGAATGACTTAGGCTTTTTCAATAGTTTATTTTACACTTGTTCAAATGAAATATGTACTGCATATTATATCGATGTTTATTTTTGAACAGATTTATTGAGATAAATAATTGACACCCTTGTGTATGTACAATTTAACAATGTTGGTAGGTTATTTACAAAAATGTGAAAACATCACATAATCCAGTTTTAGGATATTTCTATCAACCCAAAAAGTTTCCTGTGCAGAACAGTTAATCTCTGTTCTGACCTCTAAGTCATAGGCAACCATTTATGTGATTTCTAACTCTATAAATATGCCTTTTCTGGACATTTAGAATAACTGGGATAATAACACAGAATCTTTTGCTTTTAACTCCTTTTACTGAGCATAATGTTTTAGACACCCATGTATCAGTAGCTCCTTCCTTTTAATTACTAAATAAAATTACATTGATGTCTGTACCACAATCTGTTTATCAACTTAACAGCTAACGGACTTGATTTTTTGTACACTGTGACTATTTTGAATAATGTTGTGATTGTTTGCGTACATGTCTTTTTGTGAGAATATGTTTTGATTTCTCTTAGATTCCTAGAAAAAAGACTTTTTGGTTCATATAGTAAGTTTATGTTTAATTTTCTATGAAATTGCAAAATTGTTCTCCAAAGTGCCTGTAACATTTTGCATACCTACCAGCAACGCATGATGATTCCAATCTTTTTGCATATTCACAGCCACTTTGTATGGTCTATCTCTTTGGTTACAGCCATTTGAATGGACTTGTAGTGGTCTCTCATGATTTTACTTTGCATTTCTCTAACGAATAACAATGTCGAGTATCTTCTGATATAGCAGAAGCCATTCATATATTTTACTTGTTGTAATCTCTCTTAATATATTTTTTCATTTTAAAAATTGGGTTGTATGTCTTCTATAATTGAATTATTAGAGTTCTTTTGTATTCTAGGTAAAATTTCTTTATCAGATATATGATTTACCAAATTTTCCTCCAGTCTGGTCCATCAAATATATCATTTTTTTTCTTTATTGATCATACTTTTGGTGTCACACTAGGAACTCTTTACCCAACCCAAGGTCATGAAGATGGTTCTCTTGTGTTTCTCCAGAAATTTATAGTTTTTTTTTAAAGATTTTATTTATTTATTTGGCAGAGAGAGACACAGCGAGAGAGGGAACACAAGCAGGGAGAGTGGGAGAGGGAGAAATAGGCTCCCCTCTGAGCAGGAAGCCTCATGCGGGGCTCAATCCCAGGACCCCGGGATCATGACCTGAGCTGAAGGCAGACGCTTAACGACTGAGCCACCCAGGCGCCCCTAGAAGTTTATAGTTTTTACCCTTACGTTTAGGTCTAAGGAGTTATTTTGAGGTAATAAGATAAACTCTAATTGATTTTTTTTTTACCTTGTTTTTTTGCATGTACACATCCAATTGTTCTAGCACCATTTTTTGAAACAGCTAACCCTTCCCCATTGACTTGTCTTTATTGAAAAGCACCTGATCTTAGCTGTAAGAATACATTTGTGAACATTCAACTCTGTTCCATTGATCTGTTTCTTTGTCCTTATGCCAATACCACACTGTCCTGATTACTGTGGACTTAATAGATTTTTCTAGGTATTGTATGTCTTCTAACATTTTTTTTCTTTTAAAAATTGTTTTGACTGGGGGCACCTGGGTGGCTCAGTCGTTAAGCGTCTGCCTTCGACTCAGGTCATGATCCCAGGGTCCTGGGATCGAGCCCCGCATCGGGCTCCCTGCTCAGCTGGGAGTCTGCTTCTCCCTCTCCCTCTCCCCCTGCTTGTGTTCCCTCTTTCGCTGTGTCTCTCTCTGTCAAATAAAAAAAAAATTAAAAAAAATTGTTTTGACTGTTCTAGGTACTTTGATTTTCCATACAAATTTTAGAGTCATCTTGACAATTTCCACCAAAAAGCTTGCTCACATGTAATAAAGATGGCAATAAATTTAAAGATCAATTTGAGGTGAGTTGTCATCCTGACAGCATTGAGACTTTAATCCATGAACATGGGCTACCTTTCTATTTCTATGAATCTCCTTTAATTTCTCTCAGTGATGTTTTATAATTTCTAATATGTAAGTCTTAAACATTTTTATTAAATTTATTCCTAAATATTTTGTTCTTCTTGATGCTATTGTGAATGAAAATGTTTTCTTAATTTCATTTTCAGATTTTTCTTTGCTAATTCATGTATATATTTCTCCCTTAATTGATGTGATCATGTAATTTTATTTTTTGTAGCTTGCTAATGTAGGACATTTCATTGATGGTTTTGAATATTGAACCAGTTTTGCCTCACCGATATTAACCCCACATGGTTGTGGTATGATGTTTATTTTTTTTTACTTAAACTTTTTATCTTGAAATTATTGTAGATTCGCATGCCATTGTAAAAAATAATACAAAAGCTTCCTTTTACTATTTGTGCAATCTCCACTGATAATAACATCTTACAAAACTATGTTACAATATCACAATTAGAATATTGCCATTGAGGGGCACCCGGGCATCTCAGTTGGTTGAGCATCCAACTCAGTTTCATGGGTTGTGATCTCATGGGTTGCGACATGGTGCCCCCCCCAAAATCAGGCTCTGCATTCAGTGGGGAGTCTGCTGGAAGATTCCCTCTGTCCCTCCCCCCACTTGTGCACATGCATATACTCTCTTCCTCTCTCCCTCTGAAATAAAGAAATAAATCTTAAAGAAAAGAATGTTGTCATTGATACAATCCATGTATCTTATTCAGATTTCCCCAATTTTGGCTGTACTCATTTGTGTGTGTTTGTATGTGTGTGTATTTAGTTCCATACAATTTCACCTCTGTCACTTTGTATTTCAAGCACCACAGTCAAGATACAGAGTAGTTTCATAACCATAAGAATCCCTTGTATTATGCTTTTATAAACACACCCAATTCCCTCCGACTCCCTCATCATGCCCTAATCTTTGAATCTCATTTTGTCCTTTCAAAATGTTATATAAATGCAGTCATATACTATGTAACTTTGGGGATTTCTTTTTTAACTCAGCTTTATTTCCCAGAGACTCATCCTGGCTGTTGCATGTATCTGTAGTTCATTCTTTTTTATTGCTAAGTAGTATTTTATGGTATATACCTATCTCAGTTTGTTTATCCATTCACCCATTTAATAATTTCCTCAGCCAGATAAACTCCTTAGCCAGAGTTAAAAACCACATCTATTTTAACCAAATTTGGGTAAATTATCCTCATACAAAAAAAAAGAGAGAGAGAGAGAGAGAGAGGAAGATGAATACAGTTTCTAAGTACCTCACAGGAATTTTTCTGCTAATATTTCACCTTAAAAATCTGATTTTCTATCTGATTGCTGTTTAGTGCAATATATCTCTGCCTGTACACTATTTAAGGCTGATGTAAGTTTTGAGAAAGTCTGAGCTGGTCATGTATTACCAAACATTTCAATCAATTTGCCTTAAAAATGAGTCTATTCAACTAGTTGATTTAATAACTTCCTTTGGGTGGTTTCATTTAGTGTGGACAAAATCACTGATAAACAATGGATGCCGTTCACATGTAACCCATCATGACTTCCTTTTAACAGACTTGAATAACCATTTAAAACCCTTTCTTGGTTAAGCCTATTTTTATTTGTTGTTGCTTTTCCATTTAGTAAAATGAACTTTTACATTATCATGTCATTTACCTTTCCCTTGTAACTTGGTTTTTATAACAGCGTAATAGTCTACCTTATGGATTTACCATATTCTACTTAACCAATTCTCTACAGATATCTGCTCAGGCTATTTACCATATTTTGCTATTAGAAATACTATAGTGATTAAAAGTATGTACATTCTCTTTTGTATATATTTCAGTGTTTTTTAGGATAATTTCTAAGAAATAAATTAATGGATACAGGTTAGGCACATTTTTTAGGCTTTTGTTACATATTGCCAAGTTGCCTTCCAAGCAGGATGTATTAATTTTCATCCTATAATCTATGAACAAAGAATGCCCATTTTTCTAGACTATCATTTACATTGGGTGTTAATTGGGAATTTTTGAAGGGTAATTCTATTTTTCACATCTCCATAGTTGGCATTATTATAAAATAACAAATAATGCTAAAAGATTATTGTTAGTGCCTATCAAAAATGCATAAATACTCAAAAAGAGAACTTGTAAAAGCCCTGGACATCTGCATGCTATAGTATATATGATATTAAGTGCTTAACCATTCATTTGTCCATTTATAAAACATGTTGTAGTAGGATTAAACTGTATCCCAAAAGAGACATTAACTTGTATTATATGGAAGTATTTATTATTGCAGCATATGTAACAGATAATATTTGTTTACATTTTTAATTACTTACATTTTCAGCCAAGAAAATCTCAGAGGATAATGCTTCATTTAGAAGAGTGTCCTGGCAAAAGACAACATAATGTAATCACATATTACCAACAATTCCATGACAACGATGCTGTGGTTTTAAAATGACTTCCAAATAAAAGCTTAATTATAGCAAGCTATAAAAAAATTAAACAGAAGATACAATAATGGCACTAAAATTAAATTAAGGAAAAATCACACAGTACATAAAGATGTGAATAGAAATGAAGATAGTGAAACTAAGTACCTGGCATATTGTCCATTATGTTCTGGAATCCCATTGTTCAAGTCTAATTGCTCCTTCCTCAGAACTCACAATGCTGGATACAAATGAGCCATAGGGCTATACTCAATAATCAGAACTGATGCAATATATGGAGAAAATAAGGTACTTTTTATTAAAAGTCATTTCTACTTTTTCTATTCTAGTGAGATTGGTGGCAGGAGGGGAGGTTGGGAGCTTGCAGCTGGGGTGGGGGGCAGGATTACATTATTGTGAAGGACAGGAACCACATCATCTTATCCATTTTTTTAATTAAAAAAATGCATTGCATTCAGGTTGGGGGGATGGGTGAAATAGGTGAAGGGGATTAAGAGTACTCTTGTCATAATGAGCACTGAGTAATGTATAGAATTGTTGAATCACTATATTGTACACCTGAAATTAATATAACACTGTATGTTAACTATACAGGAATTAGCATTTTAAAAAATAAAAATAAATAAAATAAATTTTTTAAATGCATAGTATTCAGTAAGTAGGCTTGCAACCTTTCTTACTGGTTTAGGAACATATTTTTATTGAATATTTTAATATATCTGTATCTGGTGCCTCATATCTAAAATTTTAAGTAAAGTGAGAGAGCCATAGTGAAAATTTCAACTCATAAGAATTTGGTAAAATACAATCAGGAATAGATAAGAGAAGAAACAAGAACTCTATATCTTTATGTTAGTGGCTAAAGCTTTTTTTTTTTTCCCTAACATGCATGGTGTATTTCTGATTTATGAATTGCAGAAACCTAGTATAGTTTATCTCTTCACAAAGATGTGGAAAAATGTGAAAGAAAACAAACTTTGTTATTCATATTGGATTCAACCACCCTCTAATATATCAGATATGAACTGATCTGGCTGCACTTTATTTATGATCTCACTCTCCATATGGTATACACCTTCCAATGAAGTCACTAAGGATATTTTAATAGCATCTCTAAGGTGGTAGAAGGTGGTTTGGGATTATGTGAGAGAAACTATGAAAGAGGAAATTGTGCTGTGGTACAAGAGAATTCAAGAAAGGGTTTTGATCTGGCTAGATGCATTTGGAGGACATAATCAAAATGCAAACACTAAAAGGAGAACCATACTGTTCTTTGGGAAATTCTTTGGCTTCATTTGATATATTATCTTTTCAAAATGTTCAGTGGTATTTCATACCCATTTTTCTTCAACTGGTTGATGACAAAGAGCCAGCATGATTATCTGAGTAAAATAAAAGAGAATGAAGTACAAATGACTTCCTTGAGGTCTTTCATTTTAGTGAGATCAGAACTAGAATATACATTCATTTTATTTTAGTACATGATGTCATAGATTTGTGTTTCATAGATTTCCCTAGGGTCTGTGAGGATCCACTTGGAACTCCAGAGTTTCTAGAAGGATTATTTCAGGCTGAAGATATCTGAGATTCAACAGATGCAGAAAGAAATCTTTTCAGAGCTTCCCCTATCTGAAAAAAGCAAAAACTTCTGAGAAATCAGGACTGCCATAATTTGCCTTTTTGAGATGGATTCTATTCCCTGAGGAGAGACTAGGAGTAAATCTACCATAAATTCCCTCACTAGGGTAGTTCTATGGCCCAGAAGAAGACACAAAGACTACCCATACCTGTATAGACAAACAATATCACAACTTTCTTATCTCTCATCAGTTCTCCTAAGTAAAACAAAACAAAAACAAAAACAAAAAAAACTTTATCTTTCCCATAGGAACCTATTTGTTCTTCCCACTAGAGTCTTTCCTCTTCCTTCCCTTTCCTCTACTATGGTATATAAGTCCCAAATGCTAACCACCCCTTCGAGTTACTCATCACTGAGCATTCCTACATGTATATGTGTTGTATGCATAAATAAACCATTTTTCTCCTCTTAATCTGGCTTTATCAGTTTAATTTGCAATCCCCAGTTACTGAACATAAGAGGGTAGATGAAAATTTTTTCTCCCCCATTGGCACTTATTAAAATTCACTTCCCTGTTACCTAAAATAGGTCTATTGAATTGGAATTTCTAAGAAAAGATTCTGAGAATAAACACTTTAAACAAAGGGCCCGATGATTTTTATCAAGAAGTTATGGCAACTCTGCACTGTGAACCTACTGTCATGGACCAATAGTTTGACCCTAAAGGGAAGTAAGCTGAGAATTAAAGTGTATAGGAAAAAAAAAAAAAAAGGTATAGCTTTTATTACTAAAAAGATCTTCATCTTTAACTGAGTCTACAGTCAAATTTTACAAATTTTGTCTGTCCTGATTTAATTAGTTCTGCCTATGCCAACGGATTTAACAAGAAGACCACATTCAATTCTTCCTACTTTATCAATACCGTCATCATTTATTGAGTACATACTATTGTAAGTTACCATTCTATTAAACTCTTCTAATAACTTAACAACCCTATAAGGTAGAAAAATTATTAACCCCATAAGGAAACTGAGATAGAAGCATATGAAGTAATTTTCCCAAGATCACAATACTAGTAAGTGCCCCCAAAATAATTTTGAGCCAAAAAGGAATGATGTCAGAGACATATTTCTGCTTAAAATTATAATATTCTAGGGGCACCTGGGTGGCTCAGTCATTAAGCGTCTGCCTTCGGCTCAGGTCATGATCCCAGAGTCCTGGGATCGAGCCCCGCATCGGACTCCCTTCTCAGCGGGAAGTCTGCTTCTCCCTCTCCCACTCCCCCTCTTGTGTTCCTCCTCTTGCTGTGTCTCTCTCTGTCAAATAAATAAATTTAAAAAAAAATCTTTTAAAAATTGTAATATTCCATGCACCCAAATAGTCAAAATTTTGTGGAGAAAAAAATGTATTTTAATTTTGCACAATATGGAGCTATAGATGTGCAAAGAAATATTTTCCAGCAAAAAAAAAAAAAAAAAAGTTTGCTAAAATAGTTAAAGAGGAAGGGGGGGGGGAGGAGAGGAGTAGGAGGAGGAGATGGCTAAGATAGTGGGAAAATAAGAAGTTTCCTAAGAAGCAAGGAACCATAAGAAGCCATTCTACAGTACTAAAGAAGACTTGAAGCCTTTTGCCTTGAGGGCATTTGCTAACATGTCCAGCCAAAGGTGCCATCTTGGGAAAGCAGGACAGGACAAATGTAGGACCAAAGGTAGTTGGAAATCAGATACTAGCCTCAAAAGCTGCTCACTCAAAGGTATAAGCCTTCTATAAGTGACCTAAGAAACAAGCTATGACTTTAGAGAACACTTAACCTGTTTGGGTTTTCCTTCTGAGTAAATTTAGAGAAAATTTGGAGTAAAGTTTCCCCCAAAATTCCAGTTACCATTCTACATTTATATGGTTTAAGAACTAGAATTCAAATTCCTATTTGCCCCCCCCACCTCCAAATCCCAAGCCAAATGTTTAGTTTAAAATGTTACTCAGTGAATAATTCCCCCTACCTCCTAGGAGAAGCATGCAAATTTTCTATGGGAAGTCTGTCTTTAACCCAGTCCTCAAAGAATTCCCACAAAGTTTATAGACACATGGTCTCATAACTAAAAATGTCACTAAGAAATGTAGAACAAATCCATTATAAATGAGTATAAGCAGAAAAAACAAAAAAAACCAAACTCACAGAGACTGCAGGTATTTGAACTAATAGATGTAAGATATAAAATACAAATATTTAACATATTTATAAACAAAGCATAGAATTATTTACATGATGAGGAATTAGAGACTGGGAAATTTTAAAAACCATGAAGTAGAATTTCTGAGAAAGATAAAACTAATAAATATAATTAGAAGTTCATAAAATAATTAAAAAGAACATTTAGACAAAGCTAACGGACAAATCATTAAGTCAGATGATAATTAGAAGAAGTGAGGGATAACACAGACTAGCTACCAAGAAATAATTGCACAGATAACTGGCTTCTCAACAAGAACAACAGAGGGAAAGAAGGAGGTCAAATAATTTCTTCAAACACCAAAATAACTGTAAATACAAACTTCATGTTCAGGGAAAAAAAAATCAAAGAAGACGATAAAAATAAAGATTTTTTACATTAAGAGAACTGAAAGAATTAAAAGCTAAAAGACTTTCACTAAAGGAAATCCTGAAGGATGTACTTCTTTCAAGAAGAAGGGATATGAAAAAAGAAATGACATTGAAGAAAAAGTTAAACTAGACAGATTTATTCTATAAAACTGTAATAATAGTAACTATCTCTTGGGTTGGTATAAAATCACAACAGACTAAAAAATCTTGTACAACAGTAGCATATTAGGAAGTGGGTGATCAGAGTTAAGACATTCTGTTAGCATTATTCGGGAGAAGGGTGAAGATTTCTATTAACTCTAGATTTTGTTAAATTTTATATGCATGTTAAAATTTCTAAATTAATGAAACTATAACATATAACTTCCCAATTAGTGGAGACAATATTAAAGTTATTACTTGCAAATTATATGATTTCCTACAAAGAAAATCCATGACAAATTATAGACAAATAATTGCGATTTAAGAAAGAATTTTCTTAGGTTAAAAAATATTAGACAACTCAATACATGAAGGTATACAACACTAATGCTGTAAACCCTGAGCTATGGAGCCAACTGCATGAAGGTATGTAAGTATGAATCTGTAAGAGAATGACATAGAAAATGTCATTAATATAAAAATAAATTTACAGAAGCATTTAAAAATAAAGTACTATCAATTAAGCCAAAAATGATGTGCAAGGACTTTATGGAGAAAACTATAAAAAATATTATTGAAAGACCTAACTAAGTGAAGAAGTGTACCATGTATATGGATAAAAGAATAAGTTCCATAAAAATATGAATTCTTGCAAAACTGGTCTATAGAGTCAACGCCAAAATCACAACAGGTTTTTTTTTTTTTAAAGATTTTTATTTATTTGACAGAGAAAGACACAGCGAGAGAGGGAACACAAACGGGGAGTGGGAGAGGGAGAAGCAGACTCCCTGCCGAGCAGGGAGCCCGATGCGGGACTCGATCCAGGGACTCCAGGATCATGACCTGAGCCGAAGGCAGTCGCTTAACCAACTGAGCCACCCAGGCGCCCTCACAACAGGTTTTTTTAATGAATGTTGATGATCTGATTCTTTGATACATACAGAAAATTAAAGACAAACAATATCTAAGAGATATCCTAAGAGAACAAGTTGAATGACTTCCTTATTAGATACCAACATTGATTACAAAGTCAACATACTTAATGCAGTGCAGTGTCAGTCATTATGATGCAGGAATAGATAAACAAATGTGAAAGTTTAAGAGCACTCAAAAATCTCCTGAAAATGTGGACATTTAAAAAATGAAGGAGCTGGATATTCAGACTGGTAGAGAAAGAATGGACTCTTTAGTAAATGATGCAGTTATAATTGGTTATCCCCTCAGAAATAAAAACAAAGAAGAAATGTTACTTTAAACCATACACAAAATCAATTACAGGAGGACACACATTGCCAAATGCAAACTTTTTATATTTTTAGAATAAACTATCATCTGGTTAGGCAGCATGTTTTAAATAAGACATAAAAACACAAAACATAAAGAAAAAATGTTTTTGACTTTGTTAAAATAGTTTGTATTTTCTCTATTTCTAACATTGGAGATAGAGAAAATACAAACTATAGGGCTGGAAAATGATAATTTCAAAACACACAAAAGACAAAGGATTAGCATTCATAATATATAATTTCTATAAGTCAATAATAAAAAGATCAACAACTCAATAGAAAAAAATGGACAAAGGACATAAACAAGCACTTCAAAGAAGATAAAAAACAAATGGCACATATTTATATTAAAAAGTTATTCAACATCTGTATCAGAGAAAGGCAAGTTAACACATAATGATATATTTCACCTGTCAGATTGATAACAATTAAAACATTAGTACATCCTAAATCTTGATCATGATTTAGAATAATGAACTCTCACATATGGATGGAATTTTTAAATAACACAACTTTGCAAAACAATTTGCAATACCTAATAAATTTGAATATACACATATGCTTTGATTCAGCAATTTCAATTCTAGATATATAGCTTAGAGATACATACAAAAATGTTCATAGCAGTACAGTAATACTAAAAACAAACAAAATTTTAAAACCTGAAAACAATCCAGATGATACTTAACAAGAGTATAATGAATTAAATAATGTATCTTGAAACAGTGTATCTTAAAAATCAGACTATTATTTGAAGTAAAAGTAAATGACCTACAAATTGATAAATCTTTAAAAGTCATAAATTTGAATAAAAAACAGTAATTAATCAAAAGATACAGACAGTATGATTTCATGTATATGAAGTTCAAAATTTAAAAAAGTTATGGTGACTGCACATATGATAAAACTATAAATAAAGGGACTCCCGAGTGGCACAGTTGGTTAAGCGTCTGACTGTTTCAGCTCAGGTCATGCTCTCAGGGTCCTGAGGTCGAGCCCCACATCAGGCTCTGTGCTCAGTTCAGAGTCTTCTTAAGATTTTCTCTCCCTCTGTCCCTGCCCCCCAGCACTCTCTCCCTCCCTCTCTCTCTCTCTTTAAAAATAAATAAATTAATTAAAAAAATAGGAAGACAAGTGAATGGTTCCTACACATTTTATGTATTTTATATATGATTATGTTTCATACAAAAAAATTAAAGTCAATGCAAAAACGGTACGCCCTGCAAGTAAAATATTTATTGCATAATGATTGCTCTATCCTGTGTGATCTTTAAGCTTTAGCTGTAGTTTTAATCTCTATATATGATTCTTCCAGCTCAGCTTCCTACAAGAAAATTACCATCAGTTATCATAAAATTTCATTTTCTCTGGTGAGTCTTAGAGATGTCATGTGAGGACACAATACTACTGTATTGGAGATGTAAAGAGAGGTGATTTGAGGGTACCTACTCTTTCTATTATATTGTTACCTTAAATAGTAAATATAGCTCCAAAATTTAACTATCTGCTTAAAGAGAGAGATAACAATGGAGACTGTAATGTTATGCAAATACTATTAGCTCTTCCTGGAATAACCAAATCAATGTTTTGTTTTGTTTTCTGTAATCTTATTTTATTGTTTTTTGGAAGTTACAAAGATGACAATCCAAGCCTTTTAAACTACTCATGAGACAAAATTTGAAGAGAATATAAACCCATTTTCCAATTTTTGTTACTAAAATACATACCATCTGCTTAGAACAATTAACAAGTGACATTTTTCCTTTTAAAATATTTTTCAGCTTAGGGCGCCTGGGTGGCTCAGTTGGTTAAGCGACTGCCTTCGGCTCGGGTCATGGTCCTGGAGTCCCGGGATCGAGTCCCGCATCGGGCTCCCTGCTCAGTGGAGAGCCTGCTTCTGCCTCTCTCTCTGCCTACCTCTCTGCCTACTTGTGCTTTCTCTCTGTGTGTCAAATAAATAAATAATATCTTTAAAAAAAAAAAAAAAAAAAATATTTTTCAGCTTCTTCTAACATTCTCTCATGAACAGAAAATCTAACAGAATCGGGTAGGCAACTAAAATAGTAGAGGAAACATCCTGTACCCCAGAAAGTACTAAAATTACATTGGACTCCCAAAAAACAACATCCATATAAGGATTATATCTGATTCACTAAAGAAATTACTTTTATTTATTTATTTATTTATTTATTTATTTATTTATTTATTTTTTATTAAAGATTTTATTTATTTATTTGAGACAGAGAGAATGAGAGACAGAGAGCATGAGAGGGAGGAGGGTCAGAGGGAAAAGCAGACTCCCTGCCGAGCAGGGAGCCTGATGCGGGACTCGATCCCGGGACTCCAGGATCGTGACCTGAGCCGAAGGCAGTCGCTTAACCAACTGAGCCACCCAGGCGCCCTAAAGAAATTACTTTTATTTAATTAGTCAATACTGATGGTCTTCACCTGCTTCTTATTTTCAGCATGATAATTTACTTTAGTTACTATTACCTGCATACAGAAATGCATGCATGCATACACACACATATGAACTATCAACTAAAAGTTTAGTAGATGAGATGAAAACAAAGCAAAAATCATTTACTCATAAGGAATTTTAAGACCTTGACTGCACAGTGAAACTGAAATTTTAAAAAGCCCCAAGCTCTAATAAAGCAAGGATTCATTATCAAAAGTTTCTATGAAGAGGAAAAACAGGAATATAGTAATGACTTGACGAAACTAAAAATAAAATGACCTCAATCCTTAAAAGGAGAACATGGAATTAAGGAAGAGTCTAGTAAAGACACATTTCACACCATGTACCCTGAAATAACCATTGCTTTCAGAAATTATCAGTCCTGGCCACATTACACTAAGATATATCCCTGGTCGTGGATGAATCTGAACATTCCGGTTCTTGTTAATAATAATTGAAAAGTGTTGCAGCAAATTGTAGTTACAATTCTGAAGGAGTACCAACTTGATAAAAAGATTTTTTTTTAAATAAAATAAACATAAGTTTTTGGTTACATCTAGATTAATTGGGACTGTGTAAATTGTAATTAACGGAAATGAATCAAACTAGATTAAAATATAAAAGAAACAAACAGTAAAACCCAAACTTTATAAATGCTACACAGGTGTATTATAACCCTGAAGGAGAAATTACGCAGCCCAGTTCCGTGAACAGGAAATTTCTCTGGCAGTTTCTCTTTTTGTGAGCTGGCTTTCTCTGCCTCTCAAATCGCCACCACACGGTGAGTAGAAGAGAGTCACCCCATACTTCTAAGTTTACAGTTGCTCTAAACTGAACAAGGATATATTAGTATCAATTATGAATTCCCTAGAAAGAAAAAGTCTTCTTTCTTGTCAGTTTGGAGAGTTTTTTTCTTTTGGTTCAATCCAGTAGAATAGAAAGATTGATTATGTCCTCAAGTACAACTGACAAAAGGCAATTGAGGTAGGAGCTATTTGTATGATGGAAAAATACTCTACGGAGTATTTATTATAATCCCAGCAGGGCTCATTTACTAACCCAGGAATTTGGGCTGCCTCAGGGATTCGGTATTTGCACCTACTTTGCTGGAGTAATTGTATTATTACAACATTGCACAGATTAACACACCTGCACTAATGTATATGCTTTGGGCTTAATAGGACAGTTTAATTTTATTTTGAAGGGAATCAAATAGTGAGTTTCCTACTGTTGTGACTGCCTTGTGGGAAAGATGCATGGGATAAGTATACCTTTGGTACTCCTCTGCCTGAGTCTATGGCTGATCCAATTACCCGTGAAGGTAGTATGAAGTGGCAAGTAGAGTTTTATTGTTGATGCTGGATTTATCTTTGGTGTGTACTTCCTTTCACAGATAGTGAGCTGTTTAGGGGTTTAGTGAGCTAGTTAGAAGACACAATTTTCAGAAGCATTATAGTAGAGAAGTTATGTGGACACATCATCACAGTCTAAGCTCTTGCTTTGCCATTTACTAGTTGCGTGGCTTCCATCAGATTACTTACCCTACCTGTTCTGCAGTTTTCCCATCTGTAAATCTGGTATTAAAAATAGATGAAATAAATCAGTCCTAATGAATTGCTTAGAACAATGCCTGGAAGATTGCCGGCATTCAGTATTCTAGTTGTTTTATAAGGGGCGATTTCAAGAGATGCTACATTTCTGGCTTGCCAACTCTGTGTAAGAAAGCCAGGCACCAAGGCTGATTCATTGTGAATCTAATTAAAGTTAATTTTCCGAGTTTCTGACTTCCCAAGGCTCATCTACAAATCTTTGTATTTTTCTTTTCTTTCCTTTTTTAAAATTTTTTTAGAGGGATGGGAGAAGAGAGAGGGAGAGAGAGAATCTTAAGCAGACTCCCCACTCAGTGAGGAGCCGGCCACGGGGCTCCATCTCACTACCCCAAGATCATGACCTGAGCAGAAGTCAAGAGTCGGATGCTCAACCAACTGAGTCACCAAGGCACCCCTGTATTTTCCTTTTCTTAAAGCCCATCCCAAATGGTATAGGCTTTAAGCCCCGTAGAGCTTTATTCCACCCGTGGTCAAGTAGAGTGGACCCAATCCAGATAATTATTCATAATTGTACTAGGAGGATTTCTTTAACTCAGAGTTTTACCAAGATGACAAAAAGAAAAGCTGACAGTGATTGGACACTAATTAGATAAGAAGAATATATTCAGTTTATTGTATACAGAATGTTGAGAATAACTACTTTATTCTTATTCTATATAAGAATAGCTAACAATAACTTTAAAATATAAGGATCATTTAGTATGGTCATTGTGACCATAACAAAGTGTAGAAAATGTTAATTTAACTGCTGACTCCAAAATTCCCTTAAGGAAGAGAGCTATCTTTGAAAAAAGAGAAGAGAAGAAAAGGGTAGTAAGTGGGACTCCCAGACCCTTGTGGGCCAGCACTGTACCATGAAAGGAAGAAGAAATTAGAAGAAATTGCTTTATGTAATAGAAGGGAGAAGAATTTGAGATTCCACAAGCAATCTGCAAAAATGAGGTAGAAGACAAAAAAGGAGAGAGAGAAAATCTGTGTGCTATGCAAAGTGACTCCTCCCAGAGACTGTTCCAAATTCTCAATAAAGTCATTTAAATTTGTAAAAGTTGTGGGAGTGAATATTTATTTTGAGAACTGAAGAAGCAGCTGAGTTTCACTGGTGGTTAGCTTATGGGAACACAGGGCATCTGAAAATGTTATCACCCTGGGAGTGCATATAGATCTCAGAGAGGGTGCCACTCTATATATACCCCCAGGAGTGGATGTTGAGACAAGGATTCGAGTGCAAATAGTTTACCTCAGAGGAGAAGAAACCACCAGTAGGGCAGGGAGGAAATGAGACAAGGAAGGGAAGGGAGTTCCCAAAATATTCATTATTAACCCATCCAGCACTGTGAGTGATTGAGCTTCATCCTGTTGGAGCAAGGGGAGCCAGTGTGAAACACACACCTCAGCGTTATCCCAGGGTGGGAGGATATTAATATATCATTCTTGCCAATCATTGGTAGAGGGCAATTCTCAGAATGTACTCCTTGGTACTTCTCGCCCCAAAAGATAGAGGTAAATACATAGGTGCTGGAAGTTGAACGTTAAGTGAAGTCATAGGATTAGGGCACCAACATCACCAACTCCAGTGGTTTTGATTTCCATTGGCTCTGGACCTGATAGGAGTTTTAAAGAAGTTCACTACGTTTCTGAAAGTCAGAGGAACGGCCAGTGTCTTTGAATTGCATGGTGGTATTTTATTTAGTTTTAAATTTATACTCAAAAAGGATTGGCTCATTTTAAGAAAGTCTTTACAAAGATAGGAAATACGTGAGAGCTGGATCTGTACTTTTCTTCTAAATCATTCAGGTTGTAATGATTCTCTTTAAAATGTCCATGTTCTTTGTCCAAAATCTTTCTATATTGGGATGGTTTCTCCTTTGTATAATGTCATTAAAATTAGTGTAAAAACCCCCACTCTCCAATTTCTTAATACCTGATCTTTAATGATGGTATTTAAAGGCATCTATAATCTCCAAGAATTGCCTATCGCTTTGCAATGCTCTTTAGTTCTGTCTCTATTTCTATAATTTCATAATCTGCAATATTAGGGTTTTATTCTCCTTGCTTTTGGAAAGAAGGAACAAAATACCAGACACAGCCTAAATGGAAAAGATTCCCAGAATTACAAAGAAATGTGGAAACCATTCAATTACCAATATAACACACTTAAACCTACGCACAGCCCCTACTCCCATTCTAGCAAAACTCACAGCTTCACTGCAAAACCGTCTTACACAGCACTAAGTCATCTGTGAAAGCACCACATTGGATATGTGTGTATGTCCGATATGTACCTATAAACTGATATGTAGGAAAGAGAAAAAAGGTCACTGACTTCACTTATTTTGAAATGATACACAAGTTTAATAAAAACAGAAATGTGAATGCATTCAATAATTTGGGGAATATACATTGTCCTTACAACTGTTCTTCTAAAAGTTATTAATTTTTAGTTTTCCATCTAACGTTTCATTCATCTTTTTATTTCCTCATAATTTCAATCCAAGTGTTGAATTTTCTTTGGCCTGAAAACATTTTAGTTCCTTTCCAAGTGAACAATGACTTCCTTTCTCCTATCTTTGAACTTCCACAATAGAATCTCTAATACTGGGACCCATCCCAGCCTCCATGATTATGAAGACAGTTCTGGTTCTCTTCCTTCATAGTTCCACAAGGGTTATCAACCTGCTTTTTCTCCACTTCAGGTAGAAGTTTCCTTCTGAACCAATTATCCTCCTATCTTTGTCCTCTGAAGATTTGGTTTTCCACTCCCAGCTCTTTTCTCTCTTAGGGTAAGCTTTCTGTCTGGGTCATTTTGCTTATTTTTCTACTCTCTTAAAAACTAGATACCTCTGCCTTACAGGATTCTCAACTTCACATACTATTTGACACGTTTAAAATTTTTTTCAATTCTAAGAAAATTTTGTTTTGCTGCTATTTGAGAAGTGCATAGCAGGTCATCAGTTCAGAAACACAGAAACATATGTTACGTTAAGAAAGAACCCACAGCTGTATTTTGCAGGTGCTAAAAAAATCATCTGGTGGTGTATTATGCAATGATTGTGTTTTACTTCCCCTTAATCACTAGTAGGTACAAATTCTGGAAATTATTAAACTTTGAAAACACTTTGCCAATGATTGCAAAGTTTTTCTTAATTATGCTTGACTCTTTTTTAGTTTGTTGGCTATATCCTAGTATTCATCTTTCTAACAATCCAAAAGATGATTGACTTCAGACATGGAAAACTGATCTTTGTGAAAGTAATTTATTTTTTTTTCCATGTTATTGAGAAATAAGTAGCATACATTAATGCAGGAGTTTAAGGTATACAGCAGGATGATTTGAATTACCTATATTGTGAGATGATCACAATAGGTTCGGGTAACATCCATCTTCTTATATAGACACAATAAAAAGAAAGAAAAAAGAAAATAATGAAGAAAAATAATCTCCTGGTGGTGAAAACCCTTAAGATTTACTCTATTAACAATTTTTCTGTATATTATACAACAGCGTTAGCTGTGGTTATCATGTTGCACCTAAATCCCTAGTACTTATTTATCTTACAACTGGAAGTTTGTGCCTTGTGACCACCTTCTTCAACTTCCCCCTCCTTCCACCCTGTGCCGCTGGGAACCACAAGTCTGATCTCCTTTTCCTTGAGTTCTGTTGTTGTTTTCTTTTAGATTCCACATTTAAGTGAGATCATAGAGCATTTATTTTTCTTTCTTTGACTTCTTTCATTTAGCATAATGTCTTTAAGCTACATTATGTTGTCACAAATGGTAGGGTTTCCTCATTTTATTATGACTAATATTTTATTGTATGTATATACCACAAGTTTTTTATCCATTCATCCATCAGTGGACACTTAGGTTGTTTCCATGTCTTGCCTATTATAAATAAACCTGCTATGAACAAGGGGATGCAGATATCTTTTCAAATTAATGTTTTCTTGCTGGATCATGTGGTAGTTCTATTCATAGTTTTTGACAATTCTCCATACTGTCTTCCATAATAATTGCACCAGTTTACATTCCCGCTAACAGTGCACAAGGGTTCCCTTTTCTCCACATCCACACCAGCATTTGTTAGCTCTCGTCTTTTTGATGATGGCCATTTTAACAGGCATGAGGTGATTTCTTATTATGGTTTTAATTTGCATTTCCCTAATGACTAGTGATGTTGAGCATCTTTTTTTTTTTAAAGATTTTATTTATTTGACAGAGAGAGACATAGGAGAGAGGGAACACAAGCAGGGAGAGTGGGAGAGGGAGAAGCAGCCTTCCCGCGGAGCAGGGAGCCCGATGCGGGGCTCAATCCCAGGACCCCGAGATCATGACCTGAGCCGAAGGCAAATGCTTAATGACTAAGCCACCCAGGTGCCCCGAGCATCTTTTTATATACCTGTTAGCCTTTTGTATATCTTTTTGGAGAAATGTCTATTCAGGTCTTTTGCATATTTATTAATTGGGCTATTTGTGTTTTGTTGTTGTTGTTATTTTGTTGTATGAGTTGTTCATATGTTTGGATGCATTATCAGACATATCAGATATATGGTTTGCAAATATTTTTCCCATTCTGTAGGTTGTCTTTTCACTTTGTTGTTGGTTTCTTTTGCTGTGCAGAGCTTCTTTTAGTTTGATGTAGTTCCACTTTGTTTATTTTTTACTTTGTTGTTTGTGCTTTAGGTGTCATATCCAAAAAATCATTACCAAGACCCATGTCAAGGAACTCTGTTCATAAGTTTTCTTCCAGGAGTTTCATGTTTTCAGATGTTACACTTAAGTCTTTAATCCATTTTGCGCTATTTTTTGTGAGTGGTGTAAGCTGAGTCTAGTTCCATTCTTTTGCTTGTAAATATCCAATTATCCCAGCAACATTTATTGAAGAGATTATCTTTTCTCCATTGAGTATCCTTGGTTCCCTGGTCAAATATTGGTTGACTGTATGTGCGTGGGCTTATTACTGGGGTTTTGATTCTGTTTCATTGATCTGTCTGTTTTTATGCCAGTACCTTACTGTTTTGATGATCAAGAAATCTGATACCTCCTACTTTGACTTTCTTTCTCAAGAATTCCTTAGCTATTTGGGGTCTTTTATGGTTCCACATAAATTTTAGGAGTTTTGTTGTTTTTTGTTTGTTTGTTTGTGTTTTTACTTCTGTAAAAATTTCCATTGCAATCTTGATAGAAACTGCCATTGATTCTATAGATGGCTTTTGGTAGTATTGACATTTTAACAATATTAATTCTTTCAATCCATGACCACGAGATACCTTTCCATTTCTTTGTGTCTTTTTCAATTTCTTTCATCAAGGTCTTGTAGTTTTCTACATCCACGTTGTAGATCTTTCACCTCCTTATTACATTTTTTCCTGAATATTTTATTGTTTCTGTTGTTATTATTTGGGATCAATTTCTTTATTTCCTTTTCAGAAATTCTGTTGTTAATGTATAGAAATGCTACTGATTTTTGTATGTTAATTTTATACCCTACAACTTTACTGAGTTCATTGATTAGATCTAATAATTTCCATGTATTCATGAATTTTCCAATTTTCCTTTTATTATTGATTTCTAGTTTCACACCATTGTCATCAGAAAAGATACTGGCATTATTTTAATCTTCTTGAATTTGCTAAAACTTGTTTTGTGGCCTAACTACACTAGAAAACAGTGTACAGTCTACACTAGAAAACTTCATACAACAAGGAAACTATTCAGTATGAGATTATTGATTAAACAACTCACTTTGCAAGCTGAGTTTTAAAAGGAATAAAATATATTTAGTTTTTTGAAAATATTAGCTTGCTCTAGAGTTCTTGAAAACATATGGAAGTTAAGAAACTTCCTTGGTAGCCACAGAGAAATAAAAAGAATTGGAAAAATAGTGTTGTAGAGGATAGGACAAGAGTTCTAGAAAGTGACTTCATGGGATGGGATAGAGACTGATTTAGAAATTTCACAACCAAATGTAGGAATCATAGAATAGAATATTAGAGCTGGAAAGAACTTTATAGATGATGGGCTGTCATAAATCTGAGGTTTCTTCTGAATGGCCTATATGTTGAATGGAGAGCTTGCTTCCCATGACATGTGGTATTTTACTGGAGAAGAAAGAAATAATATACAGTAGAGGGAAGAATCATTTGTGGTTGACTTAGAATGTTTTACAAGAAATAAGAAGGGCATGTTTAAATTACTTATAAGAGAAAGTGTCCTAAAGGCAAGAACAATTTAACAATGGAATAGCCACCCAAAGAGGTCATTGAAGAAACATCAATAAGACATTCAGGAAGAGATTAAATATAATTCTAAAGGGAATAATATAAGTGTCTGGCAATAACATGCATTAGGTACAGAGGTCTGAATACAATGACCTGTCATTTTCCCTATAGTCCTCGTGTCTATGATTCACGTAAAATAATCATGAGAGCAAATAGAGGTAAGGTGAACATCAAAGGGGGAAAACTCATGAGACAAAATAAAATAGGACTACCAGGACTGACATGGTAGCACAGAAGAAAGCAATTCTTTTTTAGCTGAAAACCTTACTAAACAGCATTCTGCTGGTACTTTTTGCTGTCGCTGTCTAAAGAAGCAATGGCAAGACACTCACAGGCCATTCTGTCAAAAGCTGAAGATTTTTTTAGAATCTTTTTCTAATCTGTAACGGAAGCATTCTGCCTTTGAGTTTTTATGGTCTCGTCATGGAAGGGATGACCAAAAAAGGAGCTTTTACAAAAACCAATATAGAGTCAGAACAAATATCTAATGCATTTAGTAACTTGTGAAGGTTTATGTTGGCAGGAATAATGTCACAATACATAATCATAAAATCAGAATGTTTCAACTGGAAAGAACTTTAAAGATCCTTACCCATAAAGCCTCATGTAATTGAAAAACAGTAGCATGGGTTCCTTCATGCTCAATGCTAAAGCAAATATGAGAATGTAATCATCCAAACTTTTATCCATGTAGCAATGGGCTAAAACACACTCTAGGAAAATACAGGTGAACAATAACATTGTCTTACTATGCAAAAAAGCTGTCCAAGCAAGAAATGAAACCCAGAAATGATAATAGGAAATAATGTTGATTTTGATTACATTGAAAATTTTAATTTCTGTATGTCATGAATCAATAAAAATAATATTGAAAATCAAACAACAAGGTGGAAAACTGGATTTGAAATATATATCACAGACAAAAGTTAACATATCTATTGTATACAAAGCCTTGACATTTACAAGAGAATGACAACTGACCAGTTTTTCCATGTTGAGAAAAGTTTCAGATGTTCACACACATTCACACAGATACAAATGGCTGTGACCATACTAAGCTTCATCACAAAACAAAATGCAAACTAATACAAAAAAATGCAAACTAGGTAAGATTTTTTAAATGATCATTGTGGTAGGGATTCTTTAAAAATAACATATTTTGATGAGAAATTGTATTTTGATGAGAAAAACTAACACACACACATATACTACTCATGGTATGAAAATTTATGAAAACCTTTTGGAGAAGCATTTGGGACCACAGACTGAAAATCTTATTTTGCAGATGGCAAGATTTCATTCTTTTTTTATGACCGAGTAATATCCCATTGTATACATATACCACATCTTCTTTACCCATTCATCAGTTGATGGATACTTGGGCTGTTTCCATATTTTCCATAGTGTAGATAATACTGCTATAAACATTGGGGGGGCATGTATGGAGCTAGAATTATTATGCTAAATGAAATGTCAGTCAGAGAAACAAAATACCATATGATTTCACTCATATGTGGAATTTAAGAAACAAAACAAACAAAGGGGAAAAAGAGCGAGAGAGAGGCAAACCAAGAAACAGCCTCTTAACAATAGAGAACAAACTGATGATTACCAAGAGGAGGTGGTGGGAGTGGATTATACAGGTGATAGGGATTAAGAAGCACACTTGTGATGTGTGAATCACTATATTGTACACCTAAAACTAATATTACACTGTATGTTAACTTGCTGGAATTTGAATAAAAACTTTTTAAAAAAGGGAAAAAAATTTTAAATAAAATTAAAAAAAACACCTTATTTTGCATATTCTTTTACCCAAAATTCTAAGTAAATTTGTAAAGAAGGTAATTACAAATGAAAAAAAAAATGTAGCTACAAGGATATTTAGTACAGTACTATTTATGGCAAAACAAAATAGATACTGTCGAATTTTTCCCAGTGACCTCTTTATGGTTCCAAGTGCTTCTTCTCTAATTCTATACAAATCATCCAGTGAGTGACACTTCTAAACTTACAATCTTGAGTATGAAACTTCCCCTCTGAATTTTGTAAGATTAATTTTATGTTGTTACATTCTTACATATCTTTAAAAAATGAAAAAGTTTATGCACAATGTAGTAAATGCTGTATAATTAGTCATTATGAAATAGTTCTTAAAAGGGCTTTGTTTTCCCCAATACATTTCAAGAAAATATTTATGTTGAGATACATGTGATATACTCATTGAATGGTAATCCTTTCAGACACATTCGTAATTCATTGTGATTGTGTTATTCTAAATAAATTCAAGTTTTAACTTATTCAAAAAAGTAAAGAACAGAGCATCAGTATTTCCTGACTATGAATTTTAAAACTGTAATTGAAAGTAGCACACAAAAGCCCCTTTGATGGTAATTCATGGAAATTGGCTTAGCTCTTTGGTAATTCCCTTTGGTAGGTTCTACTGTTAAATACAAAGTAGGAAAAAATTCTATCCATTGACCTTATATTCATGTTATCACTTAATTCTAAGTATTTAAATAGCAGGGCCACTGAAACTGAGTATCATGGAAGGAAAATAAACAATAAATTTTTTTGAAGAATTTAGAATTTTTCCCATTTTTAAATTTTTTAAAAAGAATGATTCTTTAAGGGCGCCTAGGTGGGCTCAGTCGGTTAAGCGTCTGCCTTCGGCTTGGGTCGTGATCCCAGGGTCCTGGGATCGAGTCCCACATCAGGCTCCCTGCTCTGCGGGGAGCCTGCTTCTCCCTCTCCCACTTGTGTTCCCTCTCTCTCTGTGTCTCTCTCTGTCAAATAAATAAATAAAATCTCTCTAAAAAAAAAGAATAATTCTTTAATAGTAGAATTTCTTCTTTAATTTTCTCATCAAACGGAAACTTGAAACTATGGTATACTCTTTTTATGTATACAGTAGTGGACAATGTTGAGAATATATTTTCATTGTTAATTATTACATGATTGGAATATATATTGGTTTCTCTGCCAAAAGAAAAACTAAAAAGAAGAGGACCCTGTAGTCTTATTTTCTATATCAGTTTTAAAGCAATTAATTAAACAAACTTTAGTGAGGGTCTACTCTGATCCTACCACCAATTTAGACATGGAGAGCATTGTTTCTGTCAGAATGAGTTTTAGAGTACAATGAAATAGTAATGAAAGATAAAGACAAACCATTTTAATTTGAATAATGAAGATATATACAAGATTGTGGAAGCCTGGGAGGATTACTTTGATCTATTTGAGGACTTAAAAGAAGGAACCACAGAAACAATTCCCTTTGATCGGATACCCTACGTAGACAAGCCGGATTTAGGAAGGAGGTAGTAGTGGTGTTAGCATCCCAGAAGGAGAGGTCAGCTTGAGCAAAGACATGGCTGCTTGGAAAAACATGGTGCATCCTGGAAATGCCAGTGTCACAATATTGTATCAAATGAAGAGTGGCAGAAGACAACACTGGACCAGTTAGGCAATGGATGTTCTTGAAATGTAAAGGATTCCTATGCTTAGAACCATGGCAGGTGGCTGGGAAGAGGACAGGTAAGCAGCTTGAGGGGGTAGACACACTACCTCAAGAACTCAGTTATTCTATATCTATGAATCTTAGTGTGTCTGTAATTCATCCAAGCCATTTCCTGATTAGGAAGTCCTTGAGAATGGGTTATAGAGGTTATGTATATATATGTTTTCATTCCTTTGGTTCAACTACTTGGTTGAACCTCTTGGGTAGAGCCAAAAGAAGGTTGAGAATTGTGATTCACCTCAACTATTCTTCCCTTCCATTCTTGTGACTTCATATGCACTGTAGTAACTATAAGCCATGGGATCAGTATAGGTGCTTGAATATTTGGGAGGCAGCTTCATGAGTTGGAATCAAAGTAGCCTTTTGAGTAAGACAGTTCTGTGTTTCAAACCTGGGTACTATGATTATTCTCTGAGTCCATTTTTTTTCCCTCTACAAGCGTGGGTAAAACAACCTACTTTAACAGAGTAGTTGGGAGTTATAAAAAATAGAGAAATGAATCTGACATTTAGTAGGTAAATGCTATTTTGATTATTTTGCTTCTCAACACTGGACAGTTATGATGGATTCAACCTAGTCTTTATATGTGTCCCAGGACCTAGCCTGGAAACCCTGGAGTTTTAAAAACTGCCTTAAAAGTGGGGCATAAACCAAGAGTCCAGGAAAGCCAAGTAGCACCTTGATACTTTATTTTAAACAGAGTTAAAATGAAATACATATTAGATTCTCTACTTCCCTGAGGAACAGCCATTTGGTTTTATATTCCTATGGATAAACACAATAAAACAATGGTGCAGTCTTTTTTTCTGGTTTTTATATTATTATAGAAACATCTTGAAAATGCTTTGAGTGTGAATAGGTTTCTAAATATAGCTCTGCATTACTGTGTCTCTTTCATTTAATATGAAACCTATAAGCAAAGCTTTGGAGGCAGAGAGTATTTTCACCAATCTTTATGATCAAATATATGTGAGCACAGTGGCCCATTTGGGTTGATTCCCCCAATCTCCACATTCCTTCCTCCCCCTCTCAGAAAATATCTATGTTATGAGCAGAAATGTGAACATTTCATTTGAGTCAAAATGTAAGTAGAAACACCCAACTGTACTTCAGGCACAATAAAGGGAAATCCTGATTCCAGAATCCTAACAACTGTTATGACAGCAGGTACAGAATGCCAAACTGAGGTTTGCTTGCAACAAGAAAGCTCTAATCTTTAATTAATGGCATCAAAATAATTTCAAACAGATTAGAGGACTTGAAAAGCTCCCAGAGTGAGTAGCTCATATTTCTGTTTCTTCCCCTCCAGGGAATACTTATTTGGTATCTAAAGTTCATCTCATAATACAGCTGCATTTGTTTTCATTTTTCCAATGTATGACCAAAGCATCCGTGGACAAGTACAAAATAGGACATGCCATTGAAAACTGTTTTCGCCTCCATGATTTGGCTCTTTTGAGATAAATGACAGGAGAAATTATCTGGAAGGATTTTGTTAATTATTATAAAGAGAAGAGAAAAATGATGTAAAGGGTAAAAAGATCTAAAAAGAATTTTAATTTCAAAAACTTTTTAAACTGTAAGATCTTATAAGTTATATAATTCTTAGTTTTTCTTTTATTAAAACTGAGGCTTTATAATTCTTTCGTACTTTTTGCCAGTGATAAAAGATAGATAGCAACGGGGAACAAATAATTATACAATGTATTTATCAATTTATCATTTTATTCCATTTTACCGTGCCTCTCCCATTATGGGAACTATAGATTTTGTATCTAGCTCTGCTTAAGACCAAGTTTTATAAGTAATATATTTTCTCATTTTAATTAAAGGGAGCAGTTGTATTAGTTGTGTGGGCTGAGGCGTCAAGAGGGTAGAATGGAATTCATTCACAAGCAATGTTCTTACAATAAGAAACCTTAAGACCCATTTTTAACCATTCTTGTTAACAATGCTTTTGTAGTTTATAAAGACTTATGTTTTGATATAACTAGAAAATAAGATTACAATTAGATACAAGTAGGCAGAAATATTGTAAATTAATATATTATGTTATATACATTATATAGATATTAATACAATGGAAATATTTGTGAATTTTCTGAGATCATGGCCATAATATCATAGTAATGCTAAGCATTCACAAATATTTCCATTGTAATTCATCTTTAACTTTACAAATCATGCTAATGTTTAATTATACTTTAATCAACAACTTTAAAATGTGGTTTATAAACATTTTGGACCAATTCAAATGAATACGAAATATGATAGCATTTCAGTTTTATTCTTCACTGAAGATTCATGCCCTTCGGCGTTAGGGTAGAAGTGTCCACAGTAGTAATCGCTGATGATATGTTTTCTTGTCTCTTTGTTTCCTGCACAGGCACTGGAAAACATCAGAAGATTTCAAAATAAAGATAGCAATTTGAGTCCATGTGTTTATCTTCCCCCTTTCCCTATATCCTATTGAAAAGTCCAAGAAAATATAAAAATAAGAAAGACAGAATTAAGAATGGCAAACCAGATTAGGTATCATCAAATAAGGAGATGAAATAAAATGCCAACTAATACATAATATTTTAAAAGTCAACCCTGGTGTTCTGGTGTTGCTATGGGTTGAATTGTGCCCCCCAAAAGTCATATGTTAAAGTTCAACCCTTAGTCCTCAGAATGTGACTATATTTAGAGACAGGGTCTTTAAATGAGATAATTTAGATGGACTCCAATCCAGTATGACTGGCATTCTTACAAGAAGAGAAAATGAGGACACACAGAGAGACAAGACCATGTGAAGACACAGAGAAAAAATGGTCATCTACAAGCCAAGGAGAGACTCAGTCTCCAGAACTGTGAGGAAATACATTTCTTGTTAAAGTCATTAAGCCTGTGGTAGTTTGTTATAACAGCCCTAGCAAACTCATATGACAAAGAAAGGAGCTACTTCAAAAGTAATGGGAACTATATTCCCCAAAAGGCCTGGAAAACCCTTAAGCATGAAATAGTGGCTGAGAAAATACCTATAACTCCAATTTGGGAGAGTGGGAAGGAAAGCAGAGACGATGGACGAGTGAAATTTAGTTGAGTCCCAAACAACTGGATGCAGCATTTGTCCTTAGATTTAATTTAAGGTAAATATTGATGGCTCCTAATTGAGTGATAAAGATGAGAGAATGAGGCTAGCATCTTAATAGGTAAATTTGGTTCATCACAACAAAAATGAGTGAAAGCAAAAAAAAAAAAAAAAAAAGTTCAGAAGTCCAGTTAATTTCGACAACATTCCCACTGTGAATTTTAACTCTGACCCGGCACAAGCACTTGTCAAATACAACCAGCAGATGCAGAGGAAACTTTGGGGAGCTGCCCCAACAAAGAACACATGGAAAAGCTTTGAGAATTTCACAAGAACCCTATGCTTGAAGTCACTTCTCTCAAAGTCTACTTGGCACAGAGAACTTGCATGGTCAAATGCAGACTTCAAGCCTGTTGAGTATGGTCGACCCCCACATGCAATGCAGTGCACTTCACTCATCTACAAGGCCAACCGTAGACCAGGTGCCAACAGGAAAAGAAAAACCATGAGATCAAGAGCCCCTATGAAGAAGGCCAAGATAAATCACCATAAATGTTTCCCCAATTAATGTATACTAGGCGTAGTGATGAGTAATGAATTCAAGGAAACAAATACATTTAAGGATAACATATCTTAATTTTTCTCTACATTTTAATTTCTAGGTCCTTAGATTCTAGTTATTAGGTTCTAAATTCTTATTTATAAAGTTTACTTTGAACATCACAGTTGATTATAATCATTTAAGTATTATTTGGCTAGAAAAGATGTAAGGAAGAGTGATACACTAGAATTGGTTTATAACAGCTCACAGGAGTAAATTCAGCATACTTTTCCTAATTCCACATCTGGTGGCATGGAGGCCCATAGGTATTTTAAGAAATAAAATGGTAGAAATACTAATACCATGAAAAATTACAAATTCTAAAAGTCAGGGATTTTGTTACTCCTCCAGAGAGTCAGCTATTAAGCATTTATCAGCACATATAATTATATATATAATATATATTATACTTACTATATATATAATCCTATGATGTTTACAAGTATGAAAATGAATGATCCAATTCATCATAATAGTTAAAATATATGATATCTAGGATTGGATATAATAAGAATTGTATGGATATATAGGGAAAAAGCCATAAATAGTTACTGAAGGAGATAAAGATATACCAAGTATTTGGTGGGAAGTCTAAATTTTATAAAAGATGTCTCCCCAAAACACTCTGGAAATTTGTTGTAATTCCAATAAAATAACTACAATTTGGAAGGTTGCTTAATTGAGTTTATTTTGTTCATTTAAAAACATAAATGCTAACATAGAGAAAAAAATGTTTAGACCAAAATGATAATAAATTTCTCTAACAAGATACTGAAATAGTTTATCAATTCATTTTACTAACAGAATATGACAATGCAGAAGAATGATTATATTCTTTTTTTTTAAGGATTTATTTATTTATTTGAAAGACGGAGAGAGGGAAGATAAGGGGGGTAGGGAGAGAGTGTCTTAAAGCCAATTCCCCACTGGGTGCAGAGCCCCACACGGGAGTTGATCTCACGACTCTGAGACCCCAACCTGAGCTGAAACCAAGAGTTGGACACTTAACAGACTGTGCCACCCAGGCGCCCAGAAGAATGAGTATGTTTTTAGAACATCGTGGAATACATGAACAAGTAAATAGATATTCAAATTTAACATATTTTTTAAAAGTGGTTTTTAAATCCATGAATGAAAGGGTACATTGTTTTATAAATAATATTGGAAGAATTGGCTACACTTATGAAAAATATTAGAACCTTGCCTCATGCTACTGTAACTATTATGTGGAAGAAGCAGGCTTATAGGTTACAATTATAAACTTCGTCTTGTCTTCTTTTTTCTCCTTTAAATATAATCTGAGTTCTGCTGATATCTCTTTGCCCTCATCAGTGACCCTTTGGGACAAGACCTAAGATGACCCCATGTTCTATGCTTCTGTGTTGAGGGGCATGGGATGGGGAGCTTCTGATCATAGGGAACACTCAGAAACCTCTGTTCTAAGAAATTCTGGGAATGCAGATCAGCCACTCAGTAGCAATCTGCCCTTCATTCTAACATCAAAGAAGCTAGTAAGCTAGTCACTTGTCCTTTCAGTTCTCCATCCCGCATCAGACACCTACCCACTGTGCCCTGAAACTTCAGAGGACAGTTGAACTAGTTAAGTGGTCTCCTTAAAGTGAAGGGAGCCCCACCATGCCACTCCTCCCACTGAGGCTGATAGTGAGATTCCCAGGACTCGAAGAGCTTTATCTAAACAATGTCCACTCCTTTAATCAGCAGCTCCTGACCCTCACCTACCCTAGATATCATTGAGAGGTTGACGAGTCCTGCAACCATCACAATATAAAATTGTAACAGCTGCATTATGTTTCGCCTGCCCCATCTAGATAGCTTAGAATAAGGTATCATATCTTGATGCCTCAATACAAACTTCAACTGTAGTATCATGTTATACATATTTATTTAAAAAATTCAAATGGAGTCAATATACCACAAAGTATTACAAGTGTATGTAAAGATATATTTATAATCTTGAATAATCTTGAATTCTTACCATAGAGGGTAGAAACTAAGAAAATATGGACAGATTTGAATATATGAAAGACAACATTGAAGGATAGATAAAGCATATTAAAAAGCAGTTTGCAGGGCGCCTGGGTGGCTCAGTCGTTAAGCGTCTGCCTTCGGCTCAGGTCATGATCCCAGGGTCCTGGGATCGAGTCCCACATCGGGCTCCCTGCTCGGCGGGAAGCCTGCTTCTCCCTCTCCCACTCCCCCTGCTTGTGTTCCTGCTCTCGCTCTCTCTCTCTCTCTGTCAAATAAATAAATAAAATCTTTAAAAAAAAAAAAAAAAAAAAAGCAGTTTGCAAACTCAGAAGATGCATGCAACATATGTGACAAATAAATGGTTAATATCCTTACTGCATAAAGATGAGCACAATAGAAAATGGCAAAAGAGGCATAAGCAGGCAAGTCACTAAAGAAGAAATACGCATGGCCTTTAAATGTATGAAAAGATATTAATCTCACTAATAAATGAATGCAAATTAAAACAACAATGAGGATTTTTTTGTCTATCACATTGGCAAATATAATAAAGACTGACAGTTGTTAGTGTTAAGGATTTGGGGCAACAAGCATTCTCACATACTCCTGGTGAAATTAGAGCATTTTAACAAATTTTTGGATGGTAATCTGGTACGATTTATCAATTTATAAATATATCAATTTGTATCATGCGCATTGCCTTTGACACAGTGCAGGGATGCACCACCCAGACCCCCTTTCAGAAATTTCGGACTCATTCCCCCAGCTGCTGGCCGTGCTGCTGGCCATGCTGCCGGCAGACAGCCCTCAGCTGTCAACAGTCTTCAGGAATCACTCTGGCTGAAGAGAACCACCTTGCTCAAGGGCAGGCTGGCCTCCTTCCTTGGGCAGCCGACATCCAGTGACTAATCAATTTTGGGACCGTCCACCTCAGTCCAGCTAAAGGCAACTCTGAGAGGGCATCCCAGCTTAAATTTTCCCTATAGGGTCAGCCGAGGCTTTCCCTGAGACTGCATGGCCACCAACTTCTCAAAGTCCTCTTTCCTTCCGTTCCGTTCCCCAGGTATTGACCCCATGGGCACTTCCTAATATGCCTAAATGCAACCTTCATGTCACAGTGTGCTGTTGGGGAACCTCCCCTGCACGACCCAACTATTCTACATCTAAGATTTTGTCATAAGAAAACAGCTACATTGGCATACAAATGTGGAAGGGACAGAATACCCATAGTAGATTCATCTAGTAATGGAACAAAACAAAACCAAAACCAAAAAAATGACCAATAAGCTAAATATCTGTACTAGGAGTAGGGTTAAATGCAGTTTAGAAATCATACTGTGAAGTTAAAAAGGCAATTATAGAATGATACACATACAGTTCAATTTTTTTTTTTTTAAGATTTTATTTATTTATTTGACAGAGAGAGACACAGCGAGAGAGGGAACACAAGCAGGGGGAGTCGGGGAGGGAGAAGCAGGCTTCCCGCTGAGCAGGCAGCCCGATGCGGGGCTCGATCCCAGGACCCTGGGGTCATGACCTGAGCTGAAGGCAGATGCTTAACAACTGAGCCACCCAGGCGCCCACATACAGTTCAATTTTTAAATATCCCTATATGACATGTTTAGATAATGTACTTTTATATTACATAAAAAGTTTGGAAAGATACCTCAAACTCTCAACCATGTTTATCCGGTATTCACATACTATATTTCTGTGTTTGATTTTGTTGCTGTTGTTTGCATAAAAAGCTCCTGACATATCGAATAAAATCATAAACGAAACTCAATTAACCAACAAAAACAGGATCACTAAAGAAAGATAGGCTAACTGTTTAGGCTTGAGTCTCGGCATGGAAAAAGAACACAATAAAAGGCCCTTCTCTAACTTTTTTTTTAATGATACGGCGACCACCGAGATCTACACATTGCAAGTTCAAAAAATATTTTCATTTCCTCAGTTGAAAAGTATTTTATTAGGACAATGGTTAACATTTCTACAGAAACACAATTATTTTTTGTTTTCTAGGTTCTTGATGTGATATCCCACACACATGAGGGGATGACAGCAGATGAAAGGACAGCAGGCTATGACTTGAAACGTTTAGGTTCAAACTTTGGTTCTGTCTCCAGTTCAGTTTATAAACTTAAACAGCTCTCCCTTTCCTCATCAAAGGTGGGAGAAGAAATGGGAGAATGCATATCTTTTTCATAGTTGTGAGAACCGCAAGCAGTGGTATCTAGAAAGATTCTTTCATAAAAAGAGGAAAGTGATACACTAAGATAAAGGTAAAAAGTAGGCTGTATGTTTTCAGTGGTTTTTGCCATCATAGACACATGTGTTGTCTCCCCTAAATCTTCCAGACCTATCCATATAGGGCATTCTCAGACAGGTCCAGTTCCTATGTAATGTGCGTGAACTGGTTTGGCTGAGCCAAATCGAAAAGCTACTACTGGGTTCGTGTATCACAGAAACAATACCATTTCCAGGCTCTATAATGTGCGACAGGGAGAACAGTCTTCTAGTCCAAGTTCTTGCCAGCAAGTCCTGATATGGCCTTTACTGATCACTTTCCTTTCTGAGCCTCTTATTTGGTTAAAAATAATAGAATAATAGATAAGCACATACATACATATATACATACATAAATATGTACATGCATACATAAATGGTTGAGGAAAGAGTAAAAGTATCAAACAATATAATCTTTAAGTTTTCTTCCAGTTGAAAAACACTTTCATGAGTGTTCTTGGACATATTGTGTATCTTCTTTTAGTATTTGGTTTCTCTGAGCTTCATTCAGCATCTTAATGAGTGAAATATGGGAAGAGAGTGAAAGAGAATGAGATCACTCTTGACTGAATGTGCATGTATAGGGGTGTGTGTGTGTGCATGTCTCACTTTGGAAGTTAGTCTCAAAGTAACAGACTTCAAGTGGGGAGTCATTCATTCCTTCATTCACATATTTAATAATACAAGTATTTATTTCATGTAAGGCAGTATGGTGAATATAAAAATAATTAAGACAAAAAGCTCTGCTTTCCTGGACTGGCATTTAAATAGGAAATAAGGACAACATAATGTAAAAGCTAATATGGAAATAATGACAACATAATGTAAAACCTAATAAGCAATAAAAGAGAAGTAGAGAAAAAACATTTTGGAAATTCAGAGTGGAAAGAAAATGCTCCCCTCTGGAGGAGTCTTGGAAAATTTCATTAGGAATATGGCCTTTGGACCACACCTTAAGGATGGGGAACCAATCATTCAAAAATTATTTGTGTACATACAAGATCACAGAGAAACTTCAAGAGCAGATTCAGTTGTACATCTAAAATTTCCCTTTCCTACTAGCAGGTCACATACTTAGTAACTTGGTGTTTGTTACAGATTTTAAAGCTCTCTTTCCTCTTATTGATAGTAAATTAAGTGAAAATGTAATTTCGTGGATTTTTTCCTTTGGGTTTACTTTTGAAAGAACACTATTTTACAGCCTACTTTCTATAGAAAATCTAAATATCAATATTACTCTAAAGGAGACTCTGGGGTCTCTGAATGGGGTGCTCTTATGCTGCTTATTGAACAGGCTTTTGATAATAGAACTATTTGGATGTGAAACACATCGAACATGTTAGCTTCTTTCTTGTTTTATTGCCCTAATAGACAAACAAAAACAAAAACAAAACCCATAGCCAATAAAGTGACTCTGCTTTTGTTTTTATAGCTATGTCTTTGAAATCGTGGCCCTTAATCTTAAAACCAGTGATAGAGTAGTTACAGATGAGGAAAAGAGATGGTCACGTTGGAGTACGGTGTTTACTTACAAGACGTACACAAGCCGATTTTAGTAAAATAAAACTGACCTAACTCTGTGCTAGGATCTGACTTAATAGCCACTCCAATTCTCTCTGACATTTAAAAATTATAAGGCACTGCAAAAAGAAATTCTTAAATGTCAGAATCCTCATAATTTCTTCAACTTTTGCTACTGAATTCTTAAATCCTCGCTCCACACCACCCCCACCCCCACCCCCAACTCCCCAACCCGCGCTGCCTGTGAGGGCGGTGAAGCTGGGGAGAGAAGCTAGAGACAGGTAGTTCAGCCGGGACAGTGCAGACCAGATGGAGACACGCTTCCCACCCTTGTGCTCAAGCCAGCTGCTCTGGGAGCCTCCTTAGGAATCCTTCCATTGCATCGCTGGACATATTTTAACGTGGAGTTCATGGAAGGAAAAAGTCTGGGGAACTGAGGCACCACAGTTCTCGTTTGTGTCGTCTTTTCATTACTCTGTCAAGGTCACTCTATTTTTGATAACTGCAGTTGTGGCACATTTGCCTTTGACCTAGTGAAGTCTGATTCCGTGGAGAGCTGAGATATGGTAATTCTAAATGAGATGTCAATAGCAGGGAGTTTAATAACAATGAGGATGGAGGAGGAAAATGAAAGGTAAGAAGAAGAAGGAGGAGGAGGAGAAGAAGAAAGAGAAGGAGACGGAAAGAGATACAAGATTTATTATATACTTACTAAAGGGAGGACACTCTGGAATCTTGTATGAGTCATGATCACAGCCCAGTGAGGATGCCGCTGTTACATCTGTTTTGCATACAATAACCAATAGTGGACGCTCAGAGGTGTCTGTAACTCGCCTATGATCACACAGCTAATGAGGGCCAGAGCTGGGATTCAAAATCCCACCCTGTCCCTCTCAGAACACCACAGGTATGTGGTGGCTGTAATGAGATGGTATTTATGTTTAGGAAATTTTACAGACGTATTCCTCAATCTAAAAATACTAATGCATTCCACATGATTTATTGAATGCCTATCAGTATAACAACTTTTAATCAATACCTGCTAGTTTCATAGTCAAAGCACTGAAATAAATGCAGAGATCTTCTCATCTGCTTTTCTTAGTACTTTATGTGAACTCACTTCTTATGATTTCCAATTTTAAAGACCATAAAATAAAGGAAGACCCCATTTATTTTTTTCTCCTATCAAATTTTAATACACATTCTTGGAAATGGTTCTTGTATATGTGTGAGTATGTGCATGCATGTGTGTGTGTGTGAATTATATATATATATATATATATATAATTATATATATTAATCTTAAAACCAATGATAGAGTAGTTACAGATGTTATATATATATATATATTATAAATAAATATATATATATATATAACACTACAATTCATAAATTGGGCAACATCTCAGTCAATTCCATTTTCTCAGTTTTATATTCTGAAGAACCCTGCTGATTCTGTTTTCAGGGTTGTTGGTTTTTTTTTTTTTTTTAACATTTACTGACTGCCAACAAAGGATATTTTATTTTCTACCAGTTTCCTCAACTTAGAAATACAGTAATTATCAAATTATCATTATGAAGAGTATTGGTACATGTCCAAAAAAGGAGATTTAAAAAAGGAAACCTTATTTTCTTGTTACAAAACCACCACATTATAGGAGCGTTTTCTCTTAATTCTTAAAATGTTGTCTAATCAAACAATCTAGAGAACCCCCATTTGAGAATGACCCATTATAGCAATGGAGAGATTTTATATTGCCTTATCAGAGGAGATGAATTGTATTCTCTGTAAATTCTACCATAATTGTGTCCATTTTCTGATTTTGCTTTAGTTTGGTCGTTAGCTATAAAATTACTGATAAGTAAAAAAACACAGGTCAGAGTATTAAACCCTTGTTGCAAATACCACCTAATCATAACAAGGAAATATCAACTGAAAGCCACAATTCCAAGCATTTACCTATAAAATATAGTTTAAATAACAAGACCTTTTTTTTTTTTTCCTTCTCGGTGTGGCTTGCTAAGATTTTATATTGCTCCCATAGCTTGGCATCTAGCTTAAAAAAGAAAAAGAAAAAAAACCTGTTTCTAGGACCTTCTTTGGTAAACTCCACTTGAGAATAAATTATCTTTAATTGTTAAATATTCATCAAGTGTTTTGGTCATTTTATTTTTTTGTCTGGCAAGGAATTTCATGCCATATAACCACGTGTCTTTATAATGAAGAAAAGTGAATGCTTGTAATAGTTGCTCTGGCTAATTCTTCCCAACCCATTGCCCTTCTTTTAAAAAGAACATTATAGTGGTGGTCTTATTTATGGTGTTTTAAGGCTCCACAGAATTCTTATAAATGGTCTCTGACCTGTAGTTTGTATGAGGCTGTAATGCTCATGCATAGAACAAGACAAATGAGCAAAATCGTGAGACCCCAAGGGGAGGACTTGGGCAAAACCAGGGAGAGCAAAGGCAGAAAACAATGATACAGTGGTGATGATGTTGTCTTTTCTTCTTATTACATGACATCTCCTATTACTAAAAACGTACTTGACCAAATATTTGTTCCATCCTCCTCGTATGATTTGACATCTCAGTAAATTTATGGCCAGCATTTCTCAACATGCATTTTGAAAGAACAGTTGGTTAAGAGAAATGCTAGCAGATGTTACTTGAAAAAGGGTTCTAAGATCAAAGAAGTTTGGGGAATACTAAACTATAGAAAGTTAAACAGGTTTCTTTTCTCAAGGGCTTCCTAGAGCTTTTAATATGATCCTGTTCACTGTGAATTGCAATGAGAAGCATATAGATTTGCAACATTTCCTGAATGTATTTGCCCTTTGAAACTTTTTTCGTATAGTATGCTTGTGAGAACGATGTCCCACAGAACCCACTTGGGGAAACATTGAAATAAGCAACTACAAAGTTATTGCTGGGTGCATCTTTAAATGCAGGAGGCTGGCAGAGGGGTGGATAAGTGGTAAACTTCCCTCTCCTACTGCTGACACAATTGGCTAGGATGGGAAAGGAACGTGAACTGTTACAGGAGAAACAATTAATCGAAAAGTGGGCATTTTTCATGGGAATACTAACTCCAAGGTGATGTGACATGGCACTCTCTTCATATCACTGGGTTTGGCCTCCTTCTAACCTCAGGAGGTCAAACTAGTCCCAGTAATTGTGGTTCCCCTATAAACTCTCTCCAAAGGTGATGGAACTCCTGTCACTGTAGATATTTAAACAGAAACTGAATGACTACCTTATAGCAAGGTGAGGGACAATGGAACTTCGACTGGTTGGGCAAGTACTTTAAAGAACCCTTCCAAACCTGACAGTCTATGGTTTTAAGATTGTAAGTTAAAACACTCTATTCTTGCACGGAATCACCATGCCACAGTAGTAGTACATTTTTCTCTTAGAGATTCTTAAGAAAGTCTCAAATTGGATCATTTTGCTTCTTCCTCAGGAATGGTTTAGTGGCTTTCACAAGATGGGCAGTAGGAATGCAGAAGGCATTCACAGAGCACATCTACCCATGCAGATTAACAGGGAAACCTTCTTATCTAGGTTTCCTGTATTGTGTAGAAAATCTCAATAATGCTTCACTCTAAAAGTCTGAAAGAGCTTCATGTGTCTCAACAAATTAGAGAATTGAAAACAGTGTTCTCAATAGTGTTCTCTGCAAATAAAGTCATGGAACTTTATAAGATACCATGTAACTACAAATACACCTATTTCCGAAGATGAAAATACCATCATCACCCATAATGACCTTACGAATTTTGCAATTTATTTAAAAACTATTTATAAATGATCCACATGAACTTGTTAAATGTATGTGTTTTTTGAATATCTGGTAAAACAAGTCCATGTGACAGCATCCTTGTTCCCTCAACCATTTCATTTTTCTATGACCAAGTCGTAATGTTAAAGGATTCAACAATCCACCTGCTCTGGTCAGGGGTTGACCAGGAAAACAAGCTCAGGATTATATGCAGGCTCTCACTGCAGAAGAATATTTGTCTTCATGCCTAAATCTGCAACATGAGTGCAAGGGATTATGAACCTATCTCTTCCAAATCAATGATGCCTTTATTCTTTCATGTTTTGTGTTTAATTCCTGTAAATATCCTCTTTCTTTGAGGGAGATTGAGGCTTCTAAGTTTCTCATTCTCCCACAATGTCCCTCACTCCAGAATCATGTCTTGATACTCAGTCCCAGAGCATTTTTCCCTCAAATTCTGGGTAACCTTTATCATCCAGTCACGTTACCTTATTTGGTAACGTGATAAGACTTAAAAACAGCATATGTACATATCCATATATATGTACATATATATATGTTGTTATGTACAATCACTTAAAGCTATTCTATTATTCATGTAAGTATGAATAAACGTTAATTCCTACCAGTTTTTTTTTTTTCTCTGAGGGGTGCATGATATAGGAAAAAAATCTGGAGTTGAGAGTTAGAAGCCCTGAGTGGGATCAGTCATTTAACTTCTCCAACCCTCAGTCTTTAAGTCACTAGAGGACCAGTCTGCACACGTTATGCAAAATGTGCTTTTTAACTCATGTATCACCAATAGCATAATACTTTTCAAAGCAAGCTCCTGAAATTTAACAGATTCTCAAGTCATGAATTTCAAATTTAACATGTTTAGAGTAATACCCACTTTCTAAACTACTGTTTTAAAATAGTGTCATTTATTTCTTTACGTTTTTTAATTTTATTATGTTATGCTAATCACCATACATCATTAGTTTTTGATGTAGTGTTCCATGATTCATTGTTTGCGTATAACACCAGTGTTCCATTCAGTACGTGCCCTCCTTAATACCCATCACCGGGCTAACCCATCCTCCCACCCCCCTCCCCTCTAGAACCCTCAGTTTGTTTCTCAGAGTCCATAGTCTCTCATAGTTCATCTCCCCCTCCAATTTCCCCCCTTCATTTTTCCCTTCCTACTATCTTTTTTTTTTTTTTAACATATAATGTATTATTTATTTCAGAGGTACAGGTCTCTGATTCAACAGTCTTGCACAATTCACAGCGCTCACCATAGCACATACCCTCCCCAATGTCTATCACCCAGCCACCCCATCCCTCCAGCAACCCTCAGTTTGTTTCCTGAGATTAAGAATTCCTCATATCAGTGAGGTCATATGATACGTGTCTTTCTCTGTTTGACTTATTTCGCTCAGCATAATACCCTCCAGTTCCATCCACGTCATTGCAAATGGCAAGATCTCATTCCTTTTGATGGCTGCATAATATTCCAGTGTGTGCGTGTGTGTGTGTGTGTGTGTGTGTGTGTACCACATTTTCTTTATCCATTCATCTGTTGATAGACATCTTGGCTCTTTCCACAGTTTGCCTGTTGTGGACACTGCTGCTATAAACATCGGGGTGCACGTACCCCTTCGGATCCCTACATTTGTATCTTTGGGGTAAATACCCAGTAGTGCAATTACTGGGTCATACGGTAGCTCTATTTTCAGCTTTTTGAGGAACCTCCATACTGTTTTCCAGAGTGGCTGCACCAGCTTGCATTCCCACCAACAGTGTAGGAGGGTTCCCCTCTCTCTGCATCCCCTCCAACATCTGTTGTTTCCTGACTTGTTAATTTTAGCCGTTCTGACTGGTGTGAAGTGGTATCTCATTGAGATTTGGATTTCCCTGATGCCGAGCGATGTTGAGCACTTTTTCATGTGTCTGTTGGCCATTTGGATGTCTTCTTTGGAAAAATGTCTGTTCATGTCTTCTGCCCATTTCTTGATTGGATCATTTGTTCTTTGGGTGTTGAGTTTGATAAATTCTTTATAGATTTTAGATACTAGCCCTTTATCTGATATGTCATTTGCAAATATCTTCTCCCATTCTGTCTTTCAAATAAAAAAAAATAGTTTGATGTGAATTTCATTCTTTTGTAAAATAGATAGTGATTTTCCATTTAGATCTGAATTTTCTATTGAACATATTTCTATTCAAAAGAAAATATAAGGCATGGGTTATACATTTCCTTCAAAATCTGTCAATATGAATCTGGATCCAGAAAGTCCATAAAGTCCATTCCTTTTCCTTAATACTCAGGAAAAGTCACAACCTATGTATTTGACTGTATTTGTAAATTAAGCATCTTTCTAGTCACAAAGGAACTATTTATTTCATAACTTCTTTACTAACAAGTCATGGAAGCCAACTGAAATGTAGGCATAAGTTTTATGAATGACCACATTATTGAGTAGTAGATATAAGTAATCGTCATCAGTTTTACACAGATACATGAAAACATTTCCGTGCCCTATTTACTTATGTGATTTATCAACAGATAACTTAATGAGTGCCTGTGTGTCAGGCTAGATGCTGCCATGTGATCTATACCTTCCTAGAATGTACCATATGGAAGGATTGATAGTGAACAAGAATGCCAGCCATGGTGAGGTTAGGCACGAGAAGCTCAAGGTGATTTCCTCTGGGATATTATCAGGAACACAACATTCCCAAACTCCCTCCCAGATTCCCTCACTCTCTAGGACATCTGGTGCACAAAGGATGCATCATCTACTTTTTGTGTGTAGATCCAAAGATCTCATAAGGATGTGGGAGAATACGTCAGAGTCTGGACAAGGAAATAGAAATGAAGAGAATTTCAAGGAAAGAATTGGTTAAGTAGGTATTGAAAGACTCAAGAGGCAGGAAGAAAATACAGGGTAACACAGAGAGAGTAACTGCAGGGAGAAGCTCCCTCCCTAGGGAAGGGGCAGCAGAAGGAAGAGGTTGAGGGTATCAGACCCTAGAAGTTCAGATGAGGAATCCTATAGAGTTTGACCCCTTCTGAGGATGGGACAGTCTCCAGCTAGAGCTGAGACCTCTGAGTAGGCATAATATGGCTGGTTCTAGGACCATGGGGGAAAAGATGGAAACTAGAATCAATTACCAATACTCCGGGAAGGCCATTGCTGGAGTACCATTAATAGACCCCTCACACAAAACACCCTTAGGAGCAAGTCCCTTCTCCCTCCTCCAGTCATATGGTCTCCCTGGAGTCTCTTCTATTAGCAGAACTGAATGGAGACGGTAAGCAAAAGAAAGGTGAAGCTTGCAGCGTCCTAGCCCCAGTATTTCAAAGCATAATATAGAAGACTAAGTTTGTAGCTAAAAGATAATTGCTTCCTAATTGGCACTGGAAACTGAAGAGTGAGGACCTGAGGGTTGGAAGAGTAACAACTTGCTTTGAGGATATTTGGGGCCTCCAGATCTCTTTCCCCCACCTCCCCCTCCCCGGGGAAGTGGTTGCTCCCTGCCTGCCATCATTCTCTCTGTGTTCCCTCTAGGTCATTCTGTCATCTTATCCGTCCTCTAATACCAGTACAACCAATTCTCTATTTGAAATTTTCATTGCTTTTGTTTCCCCAGCAGGGACGGGCCTTGTTGGACCTCTTCTGTCTTTCTAAATTCCAGACACTCACACTGGGTAGTGCCTGCCCTGCTTGGTCACTGTGACGGAAGCTACCTTGCTTGCCTTAAAAAGTCCTGTCTGCCTCGGCCTGGATCCTGACCAGTTTTCCTAACCAGTACCTGATGTTGACTTGCTTGTCTCTATTACTAGTTAGCCCTACGTTAGATCCTGTCTTTGGAAGACATTCATCAGAGAATTGCTTTGTAGCCCTCTCTAGCCCCTTACCATGCTGTTTGGAACATTTATGTGGGAGGGTATGTCCTTGAAGAGTGGGGGAGGGTAGAAATTAAGGAAAAATAACCAATATATACTACCTGGTTGGTAACTTACTCACTAGTTTACACACATTAACTCACTTAATTTTCCAAATAACCCCATGAATTAGATATTATTCCCATTTAACAGATGAGGTTCAGCAAACTGAAGGAATTTACTCTAATTTGCACCCACATTCAAACCTGGTTCTACCTGACTTCAGCATCTGTGTACCTTCTGATCTAATGCTTTTGGTGGAGCATGGGGTCACAGACACCAGCCTGACTAGAGACTTCCTAGCATTACTCAACTTCAGTAAAGATGAAATATTGTCTCCATATCCTAAACTGACTTCACTTTTTATATATAGTAATCAGCAATTCCGTATTAACCCAATTCAACAAAGATTTATTGAACCTCATGTGTGGCAGACAATGTGACGATGATAGTTAACACATTTACCAAGGACTTACTGTGTGTTGGGTGCTGTTTCATACACATGCCTTATGCCTCATTAATTCTCAGAACGACTCTAAAGATGGGTGCTATTATTAATAACCTCATTTTACAGATAATGTAACTGAGGCCCAGAGTGGCTATGTGGCATGGCCAAGACCTCACAGCTAGGAGCTGGTGGAGCCAAGGAGAGAACCTAGATAGGCTCTACAGCCCATGGTCTTAACCATTATGCTCTATTTCCTCATGTATAAGAGGCTGGAGAGACAAAAAGGAACAAGTCATGGGCAAGGAGATCAGAGTCTAGGTGGTGAAACATGGAGAACCAACAAGATCTGATAAACACACTTGTAAAGAAACACACACTGTAAAGAAAGTAGCAATTCGTTTTGCCTGGGAAAATCATAAAAGATCTAAAAAGACGAAAGTGTAGATTTCTGTTTTGGAGGTTGAATCAACAGATCCTGGTAATGTGTTATGGAAGAGAGAGGTAGGAGCACAGGGTGGCTCTGTGGAGGAGCAGATCTAAGAAGGTAGATTCAGAAATTCAGATCGTTTAGCACTGAGTGGGTGATAAGAAGTAGGCAGCCAATTAAAAAAATCATTTTGAAGGTTGGGGTTCCTGGGCGGCTCAGTAGGTTAAGCGTCTAACTCTTGATCTTGGCTCAGGTCATGATCTCAGAGCTGTGAGATCAAGCCCCGCGTTGGGCTCTGTGCTCAGCTGGCAGTCTGCTTAAGATTCTCTCTCTCCCTCTGCCCCTCTCTCCCTACTCTCTCTCTCTCGAAAATAAAGAAATAAACCTTAAAAAAAAATTGAAGGCTTATATGTGAGATAAGAGTCACGATAGTTTTATATATTTTGAAATGTCCAACACAGAAATTTCATGGGAGTGGGTGTGTGGTTCTAGGAAGAATGTGTAGACACAAAGAAATGGGATTTTCTTACTTTTCTTCTGGGCAGGTGCTATGACCAGCTAGCTAGTCGAGATGAAAAGGCATGGATCTGAGACAAGACAGTGTCCCTGATGTCTGGGAACTGGCAGCCTGGTTATCAGCCAGGTCTTGGTGTCACTAGGGGCTGACCTGGTACCATCAGCCAAGCCACAGCTTCTCCTGTTGAAAATGAAGGATTTCACAGAACATTTTTCAAATCACAAAAAGTGCTCAAATATTCCTCATCCTGGCTAATATGGGGGACTGAGTGAGGGGGCCGCATCTTTTACAGCTTTAGCTTCCCTCTAGTCTGCTCTCCTGATAAACCAGGGATTAAAATACCCAAACATAGAACTGCCCCCTTACTGACAGTACCCAATCCAGAGAAACCGCCCCCCCCCTTACTGGAACCACCCCAAAATCACACAGCCAAAGCCTGAGTCTTGTATATAGTAAGACCTTTCTGACAATTTCTTGCTGAGCTACTTCATGATTCCCCGTAGGGGGCTTGGGTAAGATGGCAGAGGTGAGGGGGAGCCCCTGGCACCCCTGGAGATACTGGAGAGGGAAGGACCAAGGCTAGAACTCTCCATGGGTCTGAGTTGCTCCATGGCTAACAGGGGACCTGGGGCTTCTGACGTGTCTGTCCCCCCACCACCCACAAAGGCCCCAGCCCACTCCCAGAGAGAGTTGATCAGGGAAAGGCACTGAGTCACCCACAAGTGCGCTGAAGCAGAGTTTGGAAGGAGGGAGTCTCAGGGCAGTTCTGCAGGAAGATGAAGCTCCAGGAACCTCTCCTGGGCTAGGAAGAGATGCCAGGCCCCCACGCCAGTGAAGCCCAGGTGTGATGCTTGGAGCATGTGTCCAAGGTGCTCCGTACTTCTCTGCCAACCCCCCTCTCAGGACCCTCAACCTGGAGAGAGTTCCATGCCCCACCTGCTCTGGGTCTCTTCCAAGGCTTCCGTAGGTGCTGCTTTCTGCCTAATCACCTGCGCACCCTCTGAGCCACTTACTGACCATGTGACCTTGGGCAATAGGCCTAACCTCTTAACTTCAACTTCAGAAGTTTGTTTTGAGTTTAAAATGAGAATTCAGAAAATGGTGAAGAAGTCGGCTGGGACATGCAAGCCCTGAGACGCTAGTGTCGATCCCTCCCCACCATGGCCTTGAGGGAAGGGCTGAGCAGAAGCGGCCTGGGTACAAGTCTCACCCCCCACCACCCCCCCAGCCCACTCCAGCCCTGCCACAGGGCACACACACAAAGGTTCTCTCTTGTTATAACAACTAACAAACACAACCTGTAAAGTACAGATGTGTTCCTGGTGGTCTAGAGGAGTTTTTTTTTTTTCCTTTCTTATCTATTTTGATTTGTCTTAAGTGAGAAACTAAAGTCAATGAACATCTTATATCATGACTATTTTTGCCTTGATTTAAAATAGTCAGTATGCACTAATTAGCCAAAGACACTTTTCACTGACAGAGTATCTATTTGGATGATTACTCTACTAGAAAAGCAAAATGAGAATAGTGAAAACAGTAGAAAATCGTATTGTGAATACAACATAACTTCTTAAAGCTGGTCCAATTAATAACAAAAAATATTGATCTTTAGACACTACTGATTGCAAACACCCAAACTCTAACCATAAATTTTAAAAAGCAATAAATCACTAGGAGATTGAGACACACATAGACCTATAATATTTTGTCATACAGGTGAAACAAATTAGTTACAATGAGCATGTCTTATTTAAATTGTCAGTCATTATTAGTTTCCTTCATTTTTTATCACACTAGTATATTTTTGTTTCTATCATTTATGTGAATGGGAATATTTATGTAAGAAATCCGGTGGACCGTGAATCCTTGCTTCTTGCAATAAAAGAGTAGAAACATACCTTATTTTTCATTGTTTCTTGACATGATATAATGTAATCAAATGTGACTGATGCAATCTGACAAATCCAGTCACAATAGGAAATGTCACAGGAATACAAGGGAAAGCTACTATCTTTATCTAGACTGAAGAGAAAAAAAAACACCGTGAAATACAAAACCAAAGCTTTTGGAATATAAGCAAATAATACACCATCACGGGGCTTGCTCAAGTATCTTCTATTCAGCCCTTTTGAGATATATGCTATCATGGATATTAGGCCGATGTCATAGATTTTAGAATTTATTTTTTTCTACTGGAGGGTATTAGAAATATCACAATATGGGACCCTTTTCCCTTTTCAAGCCTGTTTAAAGACAATTGGGAACCTATGCTTTCAAAAGGACCTCTCTTCTGTGGTGTTCATGGCCCCAAGTTTGTGCCTTCCCACAGGCTTCAAGGCAACTCTAAATGGACTACACTTCAGCTCAGCTGTTTTTCCGAGACTGTACCCTGCCTCTGAACTGTGCTAAAATAACCTTGCATTATCCTAATTAGGATTACTCACAATACACACGTATTGCAAAGGGCCATTTTCATTTTCAATTAGTTGAAAAGGATTAGTTGCAGTGATACTCATATGGTACTGAGTGCTATTATTATTAAACCCAATATTTTTTATTGCTGTTAAAATTATGCTCCTTACAGATATAACTTAGCTAGTGGACTAAAAAGATGCTCTCTTCCTGACAAATCATTCTCTTCTAAAGAAGATTGTGAAGGTAACAATACATAAATGGAAAGAAATATATGTGTGGTGAAGAGGCTGTTTAATCACAAGTACTGGCAAACCTAAAATTAGTTCCAATTAAAAAAGAAATGCATGAAAACCAATCTGAATGTAGCAGATAAAGAGTGGCATGAAGGAGAGATTATTAAGCAGTAGCATAGAACAGGACCCCAGGTGCCGTACTTCCTCATTATACCTATTCTTGAGCAATAACACACTGAGTGTACAATAAACCAATATAGATGGATAGATAGATAGATATAGATAGATAGATAGATAGATAGATAGATAGATAGATAGATAGATAGATGCACACACACACACACTCCAAGAAATAATTTTACATGGTGGTTACACTTCAGATGAACAAGTACATGTTTTTTTGAGGAAAGACCATAACAACTTGGTTTTTACTTCCAAAATACAGTGGCATGTTAATTGCTTGATCAGCCAAATGAAACTAAATGTAATTAAGACTAGTGTGGGGTTAATTTGATCCATAATTATGTTATATAAAGTAAATGAAAATTGTTTCTTTCCTAAATTGCAATTCATTAAAATTACAGATATTAAAATAAGATACTATAAAATTACATGAAGCATGTACACATTAATAGCCATTAGTAATAGCTTGATATTTCTATCTAAGCAACAGTTTATTAGGATGCCAAAAGGTGATATTTGACCACTCACATCACTGATTTTTTTTTACTCTGTTTTTCTAAGAAATTCTTTTTTTTTATTTTTAAGGAAGCAAAGTATTTTAATCTTAGTATGTTTTTGTCCTTTCTAGATATCTATCATCTGCTAAAATACCTTTGGGTCAATCCTTATGGAATCTTTATTAGAATACAAACACAGGTATTTAAAAATTCAAAATGGCAAACAGATATGTACATTTCATACAATGTCAAACGCATACAGTGGAGGTGAAGAACATTTTTTTTCAAAGGGCAAATTTTGCATCTCTGATTAAAATCATCATCTTGTATCTATTCATATAATGTTTTTGTCAACCTCATTAAAAAAGAATTGAACATAAAAAAACATGAGTTGAAGGAGAAAGAACTAAACATTTACTGAGTAATTATCCTGTTGTTGCGTACTGTGCTATGCACTTTAAATACCTATTTTTACCCTTTTATGAAGTTAATGTCATTTCTTCTTCTTTTAAGGATGACAGAACTGAGGTTGAGAGAGATTAAGGAGCCTGCCTGAAGTCACGGAGCTACTTGTACTATTTACTGTGAGGTGGGGAAGGGTCCCTTTCTGTTACACATGATGGCAAAACACGGGAAAAAAAAACTGATTTGCTGGGATACAACATAGTGTTTTAGTCCCACTTTACATTCTTACTCATTGAAGATAATCTGTTTCTTTCTGGGAAAATAGAAACCAGAATGTCATAACATCTCATCTCTGCGCCCCTTCACATGACACTAAATACAAGTTGGCCAAATAATCCTATCATGCTGAGTCCCCCAGACTATCTCACAGGGCCTCCTTAGTAGTAGAGAGGGAAATACTGAAGGCTAGTGGAATTATCCCACTGAGTAGTAATAAATGCCTTACACACGATTCTACTGTGTACACGTAGAAAAGACCCATATTCAGGGCAAGACAGAAAGCGTCAGAGGATTATTATACTGTGCTATGGGAGGGAAGAGACAAGGAAGAAAGAATTGCCTAAAACAGTAGAAAATGTTTCCAGATTCTGCTGGCCTTCTTATATGTCATTGTTTTTTTTACATCTAGTCACTTTGGAATTGAGGAGAAAAGTGGTAACTTGAAGATCTGATATAATCTTAAAAGAAAAGCATTTACGAGAGGATTTGCTCACAACACGGATCAATAGCCGCGTACCTGTTAGAGATCAGCAATATTAGAACCAAGTCTAGCTGGAGCTTCAATGTGCCACGATGCATGTACTCACTGTGGTGAAGCAAGGTATCTGCATACCCAGGAGAATCTGATATACTTTCTCTGTTTGCACAATCAAGTGTCACCAGGTTACTATGAGTAGTAGTCTACAAACATTAACAGATGTTTCGCAGTAATTGATTGTACTGCACTAATAAGAACAAACATCCTAAAATTCCTTGGAAATCATCTGCATTTCTCTTTAAGTTGAAGCCACATTTCATCCATGAAAAAATGAAACTAAAGGATAATCGTACTTAACAAGTTGCCAGAACACATTATTTACAGTAAGCAGGTATGCTTAACAAAGCAAATATTTAATATTTCATGCATGCGAAATAGGCAGACATAATAGCCATTAGCATTCCAGGTGAGGCAGAACATGCAAATTTACTCAGCTATTAAAGAATGAGTCATATGCTATTTAATATATCAAAATAGTTTATGTATATTAGAGTAAACAGTGAAATCACAATAGGAAAAAAATGGGTTTGGTTCAGATGTTGAGCTGCTATGTAAACCAATTATCTATCCGGAGGGAAACAGCTCTGTCTACAACTACTTAGGCTCTAGGGCCTATTACAAACCCTGGAGTGGGCTGTTGTTTGTGTTCTCAAGGGAATTTACCACGTCACACTAGAAATAGCTGACAATAATTAGAGAGCCTGCTTCTGCCAGTATTGCACACATTTTTAATACCTTCCTAAGTATTATGGGAGATAATACACAAGGTCTTTAAAATTCTAGTCATGCCACAACAAGCCATGGAAAGGACAACTAGACAATAGCCCCAAACTGGACTGTGACAGGCTAATTATTGTGGCTTCATTAGAAAACCTCTTTTTACATAGGTCACCTGGGAAGTGTAATTAAAAATGCATTATTGGTGTATTTTTTATTGAAGCAATTAAATTAAAAAGCCAAAAAAATAATTATATGAGGAGCAAATAATAATGTTGGTCAACAGCGTTTATCTAAGAAAGAGAGAACGCGTTAGTGGTTCATTAGCAGTAAATGTGTTAACGGGAATCTGTTTGAAAAATGAGCCATGGAATGGCTTTTAAATACGCAGATTAAAGGATTTATAATGTCAAGTTTAACACAGAAATTACAGATAGTATTACATAACCATGAGTAATAGCACCTTTAATCTGACTTAGTAAAATGATTTACATCATACTCTATGCTGCTTCAGTTGTATGAGTATTATACGTGCTGCATCTCAGATAGATGATTTCCCTTATATTTTTTACACACTTATGGATCTGTTCTTCTTGCTTACTAATTATGTGGTACATCTAAATAATTAGATGTTAAAATATGTATCATCTAGGGGCAGAATGTTTGTCTTGGATATCTGTTCTATGTAGGAATACCAGAACATGACACCATTTATTTAGGAAAATTTTCATAAAGCCCTAAATATATCATACCAAATCACCCTTCTCTCATCTCAAAACTCTCCTGGTATTTCTTTACATCATCATCATCGTTATCTTTACCACCACTATAATTATCATAATCACTAACAATTAATAAATGCTCTTTACTTGCCAGGAACCGAACATTGCCTATATTATTTAGAAGTTTAATTCTTCAAATAACCTTAAAAGATTGATATTTTATCTCCATTTTAAAAATGAGGAGAATCAATAAAATGTAATCGATCTCTCTGGATATATCTATAAGCATTGCACTCTCTTCAGTAGACTCTCCTAAGCTCGCAATAATTTTGTCCTCTATCCTACTGGAAATTGCCCGTATTTTAAAACTTGGTATTTTTAATGGGTATTCTTTGAGAAGAGATAGATAAGCATCTACTAAGTAAGAATCTCACATGCAATCCTTTTCATCCCTTTGGGCGGGAAAATCACATTCAGAGAGGTGGAGGAGAGAGGAACATCAGTGACGGAGGGCTGTGAATGCCAGGGCGCACGAGTGAAGGAACGGATAAATGATACAACCTTGTTGTGAAACATGGGACTCTCGATGCAAGAAAATACCTTTATGTTGACAGAAAGAAAAAGCATTCTGTTTATTTTCCATGTTAAGATTGAGCGTTGGTCTACAACTAGTTATTACCTACTGACTCTATTTAATCTTGACATAGTGTGATTAGTTTAATTAATAGTCTTGGTATTGTTATGTTGCATTAGATTCTTTATTAGTGTTATTATTTTTAATATCAGTAGCACCCAATTTTGAATACCTGCTGTAAACCAGGCCTTGTGCCAGAGGCTTTACATGCATTATCTCTAAGCTTCCACATATCACTGAATCAAATTATTATTTTAGAGATGAAAAACTTGTAGTTCAGGAGGTCGAGTGACTTTTCCAAGGTCACATGGCTGACAAATTGAGGAGTTCAGATCTCAGGCCCCAGTCTAACTGAGTCCAAATTGCATGCATTTTCTAGTATTCCACTTTGATTAGGAAAGCATTTATAAAAGGAATAAACATGATTTTGGATTTTTTTCACATAGAAACCTTCCTTAAGCCACATTTTAAATTCAAATTAATTCAAAATTCATAAAGCTCAAATAACCAAAATGGTTTTCTGAGTCCCGTATATTGACAATTGGACTTATCAGGATAACTATCACAATTACAGGGTTTTGAGTTTATGAAAAAAACAGATAGATGAACTAGAATCACTGTGAACTCACTGTTAAGTAATCTAGCTTTACAGTGGAGTTGTTTAATTAGAAATCCAAAATCCCATGCATGATATGCATAACTCTTAGTTGGGTTATTAATCAATACTCATGTCCTCAATATTAAATACATGGAAAGATACTGACTTATCATTTGTAAAATGTGACATACTAAAACCCTAAATTTTACCATGACAACTTCTTTTAAACAGCATGTTAATTTTTTAATGTATCATGTTTTAATAGTACATTTGTTTATGGTAACAGTTGCTCTAAATTTTATAAAACTAATTGCAAATATTGATTATTGGAACACTGTATAAAATTGAATCAAAAGAGAGAAACTACCAGTCACTAGGTAGTACCTTTCTAGGGTTTCTCTATGGAAACCTCAAACTAATCTCTGTGTTTTCGCATAAGATGAGCTATTAATTAAAGCAGAGTCTAGGATAATGGAGTTAATACAATAATGTTAGATCTTGGAGCATATGGCAAGAAAGTGTAGGATTATAATGGAAGAGAATTAAAACGCTTGTTCCCCTTAAGGTAAATAACTGGTATTTTAAGAAATAAGGTAACTGGATAATCACTGGGTCGGTGCACTCTCTAAATGGTTATCTAGCCTCTCACTACAACTATTCTACTCTCTTCTAACCCAACTGGAGAAAAGATAGCATTGCTGTAGATAGTCACAGACTACGTACATGTTTAGAGTACTCAATGCATTAAGCACTTTAGAAGTTCAAATTAATTGTTAAAGACCAGGTTCTAGATCTCAATGGCTTTACATGAAAATTCGGAATAAACATACTTGAAATATACAACGGTCCAGTTGATTTGTCTATATCATCTATTTCCTCACTCACCTGTCATTTGTGTCTGGTCTTACGCTAATGTTTTATAAACAAGTCCCGGGAGCAGCCCAGTACACCAAACTGTGCATAAAAGGAACTGAAGTTAATGGAATTCTTTCTGAGTCAGCCATTAACACATTAACTTATTTATTTATTTATTTCGAGGAGGAGGGGTCATTTCTGATCACCCCTTAGGCCTTCTACTTAATGTCTGCAGCTCTTCTTTTTGAAATTCAAATTTTAAATGGCTAAAAATAGTTTTCTTGGCATACCTGCTCTGATTCCCAGACTTAACATAATCATAAAGCTACCTAGAATTCACTACATGCCAGACACTACATGCAAAGTGCCTTATGTATCTCATTTAATCTTCACAGTAAACTATGAGTTAGGTATGTCTATTATCCTTATTTTACAAATGAAAAAAATTGAAGCTTAGAGAGATTAAGGAGGGCCACACAGCTCACAAGTGGTAGAGTTGGAATGCAAAACTATGCCTATTGACTTCAAACCCTTGCTCTTTTTCATTATGCACTACTGCCTCAACTAGACTACAAAAAAATCTTTCTAGTACCTTAGACTGACATCCCAGTAACAGACCCTATTCTTTAGGATCAATTTTATAGGCAATACTGATTAGGAGAAGTTCACACACCTATCCCCAGTTCTACTTTCTGTCATGAAAGCTAACAAAGCATTCAATTCGTGAATCATACTGGGTCCCACAGAAATGTCTAGGATGCCCCAGCTGAAGCTGAGAGTCTATAATTTGGGGAACCTTAATAGGCATAAGCTAAAAAAAAATTAATTAAAAAGTGTTTTAAAATTACCTTAAAGTGGCAAATAATTTCTTATCTGACAAGAGATAGAGATTCCAGGGCAAAGTCATTCTGAGAAATGCACCTAAATGGTTCTTTTAAAGATACAAATAAAAACCAAAAACGATCTACCAAAATGGAAACAAGAGCTCCTTCAGGTCTAAGAATATAAATATTGTCTGTTTGAGACCAAGGGAACTTTAGAGGAAATATGTCTTATCTAGGAGGCATGAAAGTTGTTGAGGAGATGTCATGACATTATTGAACAGGATTTAAGAAGGGTAAGGGCCAGAAGTCGATGGATCTGTCATCATAAGAGATTTTGTGAGACTTTAGACAGAAGTAGAACTTCTTCAAAGTACAGGCTCTGAAGTGAGGCAGAGAATTAAGGAAGAAATGTTTAGTCTTCCCTCATCTGCTCCAGCACCTTGGAGTTGATAGGCCATTTTGCATCACATCTCTTTTCTTTCTTTCTTTCAATCTTTTCTTTCTTTCTTTCTTTCTTTCTTTCTTTCTTTCTTTCTTTCTTT
>NC_058405.1:125621273-125631554 GCF_002201575.2 Neomonachus schauinslandi
TTTCTTTCTTTCTTTCTTTCTTTCTTTCTTTCTTTCTTTCTTTCTTTCTTTCTTTCTTTCTTTCTTTCTTTCTTTCTTCTTTCTTTTTCTTTCACATTATATGTCCTATAGAAAAGCAGTGAATTGGAGATTTTTCTCTCTCTTTTTCTCTTTTTAGTTATTTATTTTAGGTTATCTTGGTATAAATTCTATAATCCACGAATGATGATAAACTTTTTTACTCTTCATTTATATATTTTTCATGTATTGGCATAGTTACTATTATGGTGATTTTTTTTAAATTGTGAAGCCATTAACACAGTGAGTTTTTCGGCAGCTTTTGGGAAGGATGGACTTGAGAAAAAGAGGCTAGAAGGAAAGTGAGTAGCTAGGATGTTATTCTGATAGGATGATGGCCAGGACAAGGGTGGCAGCTAAGGCTGTCAAAAGAAAGGAGTGTATCTGAGGAATTGCTTGGCCTCGGTGATATTGGGAAAAATTTAATATTCTTCAAAACCTCAAATCTTCATGTTAACTCTAATTTACTATAAACAGAAAATTGATCATATTTTTAAAATAGATACTAGTCTATTCATCCAATAAAGGTAAAAGAAATTGATTAAAATTACCAGTTTACAAAAGATTCAAAGATTAATGAGCATATCAAGGAAAATCAGGATATTTAAATGTACCTCTATGCACTGGTATTTAATTTAGTGGTGTCAAAATAATTCTTAGTATTTAATATGCTTACAATACTTTCCCAGTTTTCAAAGTGACTTTATACATATTACCCAATAGGTTCTCACAATGACTCTGTGAGATAAATAATTATAGTGATATCCAGCATGTTCCCAGTCTTTGCAGATTGCCTAACACCATCACTTACATTTACATTACTGATGCCCATATTTCCATCAGTCTTTGTAGTGCTCAGTTCTGCGGTTTCTATGTTAACTAAAATACATTTTCAATACCAGTGCATCAGATTTATTTTACTGAACATGGTCTATCATCTACAATGCACAGATAATTCAATGTCAATCCATTAAGTTAGATTATTTTTATCTATGGCATTTTTTGACATGAATGTTCTATATGATGAATACAGTTTATTTCTAAAAACTGATAGGGATATTCATCTTTATAAGAAACTGCCAAACTCTTCTTCAGAGTGGCTGTACAATTTTATGTTCCCGTCAGCCATGGAGGAGTGATCCGGCTTTCCTGCATCCTCACCAGCTTTTGATGTTGTTACTACTTTTTTTTTTATTTTAGCCATTCTGACAGGTGTAGTCATATCTCTTTGAGGTTTTAATTGGCATTTCCCTAATGGTTAATGATGTTAAACATCTTTTCATGTGCTTATTTGCCATCTGTATATCCTCTTAGGTGAAATGTCTGTTCATGTATTTTGCCCATATTCTAATTGGATTGTTTGATTTTTAATGTTTTGTTCTGAGGGCTCCTCATGTATTTTACACACAAGTCTTTTATCCGGTATGTGGTTACAAATATTTTCCCCAATCTGTAGCTTGTCATTTCAGCCTCTTCACATAGGATTTTGCAAAGCAAAAGTTTTTAATTGTGATGATATCCAATTTATCATTTTTTTCCTTTTGCAAGCTTAAACATTTATCTAAGAGAAATGAAAATATATACTTACACGAAAACCTGTGCACACATTTTCATAAAAGATTTATTGTGTTTGCATTTTTTTCTGGTCTTAAGGAAAATCAGAAATTAGAATAGATTTAATGTGTTTTTTCCCCCTAGAACCGAAGTCCACAAACAATCTCACCCAGTTCTTGCATTGCTCTTCATTTCTATCAATAAGCTGAACTCTTCCTGGGGGGGGAAAAACCAGTTGTCCATCATATGGAATTCAGTGAGGTCAAGATATATTTCATAAAAGATTTGGTTTGAGTAATGGGTGATTTATGGTCATATGGAGAATAACTTTGATTAATAGCATTTATTTCATATGGTCATTATTGTTAATGACTATATTTGGTATCAGTTCAACAAAATTTACTAAGCATCTACTATACGCAATACCAAGGACACAGAAAAAAATTTAATACATGATCTGTTGTAGCTATTTAGTCCAAATCAGAGTAGAGATATAAATAAAGGACTGCAGTGAGGTGTGGTACAATTGGGCTGGAGGTTCAGAAGGGTGAAATGAGCAATGCCTGGAGGGGTGACCAGGGGAACGCACTACAAAGCAAGGTTCACCTGAATCTGGTCTTGAGGTACTGTGTGGCAGTGCATCTATTTGATAAGTTAGGGGAAGAACATTTCAGTCCCTGGAAAAAGTATATCAAAGTATAGGGGCACCAAATATGACATATTTAGGAAACTGCAAGTCTTTGGGTATGACTACAGCACATGGAGTAAGTTGGGGTGTTGTGGAAGATGAGGTTGGTTAAAAGGTTCTACATGAACAACATTTTTCCTATAGTGGAAGATAAATCAAGAAAATACTTTTGAGTGTGTCAAGCTGTGATCAGATCTAATTTAAAAATATACCTTGAATGATCAAGGAGATGGGATTAGAGAAAGGTTAGATTAAAAGCAGTGAGACAAGTTCAAAGATTGTGTTCAAGTCTGTGACACATATAGGGCTTATGGAAGTAACCGCTGGGGGCAGGGGGCGGGGTGGGATACACTGAGGAAATATTAAAGAGATATTTAGAAAATAAAAAATGACAAGATTGGGAACATATTGTGTATGGGTGATAAAAAGGAGAAAGGGATCAAGAAAGAGTCCCTGGGTTTCTGACTTGAGTTCCCCCATGAATATACAGTCTCCTCACTTGAACAGTGAATGCAAGGAAAAGACAGTCTTACCCAAGGAGGAGAGCACGGTGTTTGCAGTATCTCTTTGACATCTAGGTCCTCGAGACCAGCATGTCAACAACTGGAAAGTGCTAATGTGAAGCATTTGAGGATCTTGTTAAAAGGCAGATCCTGATTTTGAAGCTCTGGGAAAGGGAGCAAGACTTTGCATTTCTAATAAGCTCCCTATGCCTACCCCTCCCCTGTCTAGAAAATATTATCAAATGATTTTTTAAAAACTTGTTAGAACCTGCCAGAGTTGAGTATCAAAGAGCCAATGTGAACTAGAGAGACGCTAGGACTGTTCTTCAAAACCCAAAGCTTTTGTTTTATTTAATCAATGAAACGAATCTTATATAAGCATATTATTGGTACATTTGCAACAAGGCAGTCAGTACCTCATAAGAAGTCATGCTAAAATAGAGAATGGAATCTTAAAAAATTGCCAGGAAAAAAAAAGAGAAATTAAAGAGAGCCAAATCTATCTCTTAAGCTGGAGGATTTTAGTTTCTAAGTTTGTTTTGTCTTGTTTTCAACATTAGGGCTGAATTCTCACGGGCTTAGTAGTTTTTAGTGTGGTCCTGCCAGAAAGGTGGTAACCTGCATGACCTCTCCACATCTTTTCCAACCCTCAAATTTTATGGCTGTGCACTCCTCTATTTCTCCTTTTATCTGTCAAGGTTTAACTTGTCTTTTCCTATTGCATTCAACTCAACAAATGCCAAGGATACGACATTTTTGTAAGTTTAGTAATTGTTACTCATTTTCGTTCAATTTTTTTTTCATCAAATTGTCTCAAACTGTTTTTAAGCATGTCTGAAGGAGAAACTAATAACTAAATGCCCATAAATGTATCCCATTTCAGGAGGCATGTACTAATCTATATATTCCCTGTCTAATCATTTAAACATAATCTTAGATAAGAAAATTACTAGGTTCATAGTAGAAAATGATCATTTATCAGAAGAGAATCAATGGCATATTATTTTTAGCATTATTTTATCTAGATAATTTTGCTCTATCAAATATTTGTTCTGGTGCCAAATTATGCCACAGATTTAATTTTTACTGGAAACCATAAGATAAGTAGAAAGGAAGGAGTCCATACTAAAAAGTAATTATGATTACTGAGACATTCTAGCAAAGCCATAAATAATTATTTCCATTTTTCATTCAGATATTCCCAAAGTGTTTTAATATTTCACAATAATTAACTCATTAATCCTTACATCCTCTCTGTGGTATAGGTAAATAATCTGATTAACTTTGCTTTGCTTATTTTTTTTTAACCATAATTGTAAAACGACTTGGAATGCTGTTGTGTTTGGGGTTGGGGGCACTAGCCCTTACCGAGTCCTTACCAAGACCATTGTACTATCAAGTCTCGGTGAATGAATTTCTAAGGAAGTGAACTTAACTGGACATTTTTGTTTCTAGTTGTTTGTTGTTTTTCTTAGCAGACTATATCTTGCTTGCCTTCTTACTCTGTCGGCAATATTTCTTTCATAACTTGTTTATTGGCCTTCTTTCTAGGTCACCCCATTACCAAAATTTTCTCCTTGAACATCCTTCCCCGTTGAACATTTTCTCTGAGTATTATTACAAATTGAATGCTTCCTTCAAGGCTGTGTATCTTATTAGGTAATGTCAAATTTTATTCCACATTGGCTAATTTTACTTTAAAATTAAATTATTGTCTCTGCTCAGAAGTCACTAAACTTAATACTGCCACTTCTGTTTCCTTTCTGCTTTTTTTCTTGTGAAAACTCATTCCGGTTACATTTAAGGAGAAGTCATATGCCCCAGACCATTTGCCTAAGATGTATCTTTAGAGCATAACCCACTAGCCCACTAGCTGTGCTGATCTGATTTTTTTTAAAGCTGAAATACTTTTTTTTTTTTAATTTATTTATTTGTTTGACAGAGAGAGAGATAGTGAGAGAGGGCACACAAGCAGGGGGAGTGGGAGTGGGAGAAGCAGGCTTCCTGCTGAGCAGAGAGCCTGATGCGGGGCTCGATCCCAGGACCTCGGGATCATGACCAGAGCCCAAGGCAGACGCTTAACGACTGAGCCACCCAGGTGCCCCAAAGCTGAAATACTTTAATTACGTCTTCATATGCCAAACTCATTCTCTATTTTTCTTCTCAATTTCTTCTATAATGGAGTCCCTGGAGAAGAATACAAATGAATTTAACTTTTAGCCAAAAAAGTCTTTCTTTTTTTCTTCTTTTGAATAATCAGAACAAGCCATTCCAACTCTTTAGCTATCAGTACATTGCTAATTACATTAAATCATATAATTATAAAAATAAAGAAACTTGGAAAGGACTAAAAATATATAAGAGAAGGTTTATGAGGGTATATAACAGAGATGGAATTCAATAAAGAAAGGAAAAATAATCAGAAGGCATGATGGAAAAAAGCACTATTAACATGGCTTTTCAAATTACCATGAGGTAGAATACTGAAAAGACCAATGTTATCTTCTTTCCCCTTCCCTCTCTCCAAGACACAGGGTATAGAGAAAATTATCAGAAGGGAGAATTTAGTTGTTTTCTTTTTTTTCTTTGAGTATTAATGAATTTTATTTTATGACATTTTAAATGACCATACACTAAAGGATAGCATTGAAAGTTTATGAAAAATAAATGTATTATATATTGGAAAAATTATTACTCTCCAGAATTTGTAATGAATTTCTATAAATGAGTAAAAACAACAATAAAAAACAGAAAGTGTATTGAAAAGACTGTAATGGTCAATAAATACTTTAAAAGCATGTAAGTCACTTCATTAATTAGCAAGTTCATTATTTAGGTAACAGCTTTTTGTTTTGTTTTGTTTTTTCCCTTAGATTAGCAAAAACTAAACATATGCATATGTTTATAATATCCAATGTTAATGCGAGTGTGAGGAAACAGGTATTTTCATATGTAGTTGTGTGTGATAGATACTAAACTGATGGAGCTTCTTAGAAGGCCATTGACCCACATGAATCAAAATTTCAAATGTACAGATTAACTTACAGATAGTCCTTTGTTTAACACTTATTGAGTACTTACTTATCAGTTATTGGGCACTACTGTAGGCACTGAGGTATAGCAGAATAAAACATGGAACGTGTCTGTCTTCAGAAAGCTTACATTCTTATACACTGCACTATAAATTTTTTTTGTCTTTTTTTAAATTTTATTATGTTATGTTAATCACCATACATTACATCATTAGTTTTTGATGTAGTGTTCCATGATTCATTGTTTGTATATAACACCCAGTGCTCCATTCAGAATTTAGTTGTTTTCTTTCTCGTGAAGTGGGTAGTAGGTTCCTGTTATTGCACATGACGTAAAAAGCAAGATTAAAAGGATTATTTTGGGCTTCATCTGATATTGTTAACAACTAATCAAGCTATCAGAAGTTATATCTTAGTGAACTAGACTGGTGGATGGTTAAAGAAATCAGACTGTCCCACCAATCATATGTCTTCTCTACAGTTCTTTCTAAGAAGTAATCAACTATATACTTACCTGTGTGTGGAACTGTACAAATATGGTTGTCCATCGAAGCCAAAGTACCAATTCACTTCTTGTATATATATTACATGCTGTGATGGTTAATTTTATATGTTAACTTGGCTAGGCTATGGTGCCAAGTTTGTTTGGTCAAATACCAGTCTAGATGTTGTGATAAGGGTATTTTTTAGATGGGATTAACATTTAAATGAGTAGATTTTGAGAAAACCAGATTATCCTCTATAATATGGGTGAGCCTTATCCAATCAGTTGAAGGCCTTAAAAGCAAAAAGCAGAGGTTTCCAGAGGAAGAAGGAATTCTCTTCAAGAGTCCAATATAGTTTCAAGCCTTCTGCCCTGCAGAATTTGGATTCAAGACTGTTATATCAGCTCTTTTTTTTTAAAGATTTTATTAATTGACAGAGAGAGACACAGTGAGAGAGGGAACGCAAGCAGGGGGAGTGGGAGAGGGAAAAGCAGGCTTCCTGTGGAGCAGGGAGCCCGATGTGAGGCTCGATCCCAGGACCCTGGGATCATGACTTGAGCCGAAGGCAGACACTAAACGACTGAGCCACCCAGGTACCCCTGTTATATCAGCTCTTAACGTGAGTCTCCAGCCTGTTAGACTGTCCTATGAATTTCAGACCTTCAAACTGCCAGAATTGCATGAGTTAATTCCTTAAAATCCATCTCTCTGTCTCTGTCTCTCTCCCTCTCTCTCCCTCTTTCCTGTTTGTCTGTCTATATGCGCTATAAAAATATACTATAAAATATCACATGCTATACATGCTATAAAGATTATCTTTAGCTGTTGCTATACAATTTATGTTCACCTTTGTATTATTTCATTCTACATTAGAAGAATAATAGTTTATATCTATCTGGATCAGTAAATATAAATAGAATAGTTTTTAGATAATTATTTGTACAAAGACCGTTCTTACTGGCACTCTCCCAGACTAGGTTCTCATCTACTAATGCCCAAGCTATCTACATATTTTATTCCTCCTTCTTCAATATAACAATGCCAGCTTTATCTCACTAAAACACATGTATCAACAGGTTATTCTAATCGACAAAAATCTAGAAGTTCTATAATATCTAAGTGAGATAAAAACTTCCCTGACCAGTTTCTAGTACTGAAAGCCCTTTGCAAATAGATCTGCCTCTATACCTTTGTTATCTCCACAATCCTATATTCTGGTCAGGCCAAAATTTTCATTGTTCCCCAAAATACCAAGCTCATTTGTGCTTATCCCTCTTTCTTTTTCTTTCTTATTTTCTCATTATAATGAGATTACTCTTCTGCTTACTTAAATCCTACCCATTATTCAAAACATAGCCTATGTTTCATATTTGCTTAAGATTTCCTAGACTATCCCAGACCACAATAAAAAAAAAAAAAACTATTTGAATGCCATATATATATGAGAGAGAGAGAGAGAAAAAGAGATGTCATAGACTATCATAGACTCATAAAGTCGTAAATTTTGAAAGGACATCAGGGACCATCCATTCCAACCATTATCAAAGGCATGAAATACCTTTACAACATTCTCAACAGGTGGTCTTTCATTCCCTTCCTCCATACCTGCAGTGATGGAGAATTCACCTACCTCCTGCCCATTTTATTTTATGAACAGCTCCAAGATTGCAACATAAACTTTTATATCTTACAACTCAACATCAACTCTAGAAAAGTCTTCCTCTAACTCATATTTCCACATTAAGAGTAACATCCAAGAAATAGAATATTTTCTAAGACAGAATTTATAATATAACATGCTGATAAAAAAAACTCACCAAAATATATACAAATTATTATCCCTGCATAAATACCAAAGTAAATTTTGTCAAAAAAAAAAAAAAAAAGTCCATTGGAAGAGTTCTTGCAGTCAGAATTTTGTCTTTTTTTGCTAGTCTCTATTTTAATATTACACAATGGGACTTGTAACTGTACTGCAGTGTGGCTACAATGATAGGATCATATAGGCAGGTGGTTTTTTCTATTGATCTCATGCTTCTTTACATCTGCCCTTATCTTTTTTGTTTACCAAAGGAGGCAATAGTCTCCTCTGGGTCAGATGCTATCTTAGAGCCCTCCTTTTCCTCTCTTTGCACTTAGATCAGTGCAAGAAACATCAATTTCTCTCAAATAATTGCTGAACTAAATTTAAAAACTGATTTAAATTAAAAAATTAAAAAAAAAAACTGATTTAAGCTAGGAAAATGTACACAGCAGAAAACGTTCCTAAAATCTTTTATAGAAACCAGTTTCAAGATCAAGCCATAGAGAAAATTTTCCTTAACTAGTTTTTGTTTTGATTTATTTTTGTTTTGCATTTTTCCCTTGAAAAAAATATACGTACCAACAAATGGTAAAGTTCTTTACTCAAGAAAAATGTGCCAGTCTTTTCTTGTTAACTGAAAATATGTTTTGGAATGAAGTTGATAGTTACAGATAGCAGTAAAAAAAATATTGTACCAAAATCTCGGAATAACTGCAAAAACAAACCTACTTATTTATATATATTTTTAAATTAAGGGCCAGCTAGAACTGCATCCTTGGTCCCATCTGTGAGCTTTAAATAAAAGTGGTTCTTGTTTAGCAATCTCTTGATGCTATCCTCTTCTTTACTCCACTTTCCTCTAAATAAATTGAACTAGTGCTTCTAGTCTTGCAGAACATTGTATAACATGAATAGTAGAGTTGTGTTTGTTGTTTGTTTGCTGTCACTCTGTCTTGTGTATCCTTCTTGTTCAGAGAGATACTGAGGGAGATATTCTTTGTACATCTTCTTCATCCTTTGATAATCTTGCAAGGGACTGGTCGAAAAAGGAAAGATATGGAATATGTAGCAAATTGGTAAAAGAAAGAGTCTAGTGGGGAAATTATTCTAAAGGAATAAAGACATTAATTTAACTGTACTGGACAAGGAGGAGAATATTTAAAGGAATAATTGGCAGGGTGATTGACAAGATGACCTGCTAGGTTATTGTCTCCATCTCTAATTTTAGTTTATCAAGGAGGTTTTTCATACTGCAATTAAAAAAAAAATCTTCCATGTGTCAAGCATTTCTTTTTGTGTGTGTAGCTGATATGTAAATGTTTCTCAAAATGTACACCAATACTCTTTCTGCCAATATAGCCAATCAAGTTTCATTCCTTAATAGTCTCCTAGGAAACCAGTACAGCTTCAGAAATGGACAGCAGAGAGTAGAAAGAAAACAAAGGGGTAGCCAATCCCCCATTATAATGTTTTAAAAATGCATTTTTGTCATCCTTTAATTGCTAAAAACTAGATATGTGCAGTCTTACTATATGAGGACCACCTCAAAACTCTCCTATAAGGGAGAATGCTTATTTAATTTTTTAAGTTTGCATTTTCACAGGAAAAAAAAAAAAAAAAAAAGACTTGTGGAGAAGTCTTAGTCTGGTTGCCCAGGTATGGAGAATGGTGATCCCTTATTTTCACAAGTATGGTGTGGCATTTTTGCCCTTGCCTACCTCTTCTCAGCAACATTCTTTTTCCAGTGTCTCCATTCAGTAACATAAGCATGCTTTTTGTTCAGAAAATCCATTCTTTCATAATCGTCTTCCACACAGACCATTTAGATCTACCAGTATAGCCAAAACCTTATGTTTTAATTTTCTTATTTGACTCCAAATCCATAATCCCCTCTTAATAGTTTCCCTCAATTCTCAATGGGGAAGAAAACAGTTGTCCAGAATTCCCAAAGAAAACAGGGAGCAAATCCTTACTAAAATCCCAAATGAGAAAGCAGATCCTCCTAACCTTCCTGTCAGGGCACACAAGCAGATCTTGTATTCTCTTTTCATTTTCTTTCTTTCTTCTTTCTTTCTTTCTTCTTTCTTTCTTTCTTTCTTCTTTCTTTCTTTCTTTCTTTCTTTCTTTCTTTCTTTCTTTCTTTCTTTCTTTCTTTCTT
>NC_058405.1:125631564-125642869 GCF_002201575.2 Neomonachus schauinslandi
CTTTCTTTCTTTCTTTCTTTCTTTCTTTCTTTCTTTCTTTCTTTCTTCTTTCTTTCTTTTTCTTTTTCTTTCCTTCTCTTTAAATGGTGACAACACCAGCTACAGCCAGCCATTGCACCGCCTCCAGGTTGGTTTACTAGGATATATGTTACATATATCCCACACACCCACCTGGTAGTAATAAATGCTGTGAAGCAGAGAATAAGCAGATAGAGGACAATTGCAGAGAAACTTTAGATAGGACAGTCATGCAGCCCTCCACATCCCCACTGGCACATGGTTGTGGTTGTAGCACCGACAATCCCTTCTGACTTCCCCTGACCTTCGCTGGATGAGTGCTGACAACAAAGCAGCATCCTGCCCCTTCCCACTAGGGCAGCAGAATAGCACTCTGGACTTTGTCTGTCTCACTCTGGGTAAATGCCAACAACAAAGAGGCAATGCCCCCCACCCCACCTGTGGCAGCATTATGTGAAGGGTAAAGTTCTTTCGAGTCTCTCTGCCCACCTCCAGATAGAAGCCAGTAACACTACTAAACTCCTACAGTAGCAACAGGGGCAGCACTGGCGACGCTCAAACTTCTGTGTCTTGCTGTTTTGTCACAAAGCAGGCCTAGTAGTCGGACACGTGGAACAGCATAGGAACCTATAACCCCAGCTTTCTAGTCAGAAGGCCAGGAAGGGGAAACTCTAGGAAACAGACTGTAGGGGTGGGATCACTGAGAGGAGGGAGCTGGAGAAAGGAACCCTTTGAATCTGTGCATTAAGTTCTGAGATTACTCTCAAGGTAAGATATACATGAAGGAAACCAGTTGGAATCAATGCAGGAAAGACTTAAAAAAATAAAGTACAGGCTAAATCATTGCACAGGTTCCAGACTGGTCCCTGTTGATGTATAATCAGGTGAGACCAGAATAGCACTATGAAGGTTTTGAAAACTAAACTGATGTTGGGACCATGGGCCACAGAAGAAAGGTCAAGACTTGCAGTTTGTATTTAACAGGATGGACTGTTCAAAAAAATAGGGATCAGCCCTCTCCAGATTTTCCCAGACTCTAGAATCTCATAACATAATAGATATCCTTATTTGAAAGATCTAAATGTTCAGGACACAATCCAACATTACTCAATATACATAGAACTGAGAAAACCTAAACATCTCTCAAGGAAAAAGGCAATCAACCAATGCCAAATGCAGGATGACTTATGCATTGGAATCCTCAAACAGAGACATAAAAGTAGCCTTTATAACAATGATTTAAGAGGTAAGAAGAAGTACTCATGAAACAAATGGATAAAAACATTCTTAGCAAGGAAATAGAAACCATACAAAGAACCACATGAAAATTTTAGAACTGGAAAAATACAATAATGAAAATTAAAAATTCACTGAGGAGTCAATGGCAGAATTGAAAGAATTATTACACCTGAAGATAGAACAAATTAAAGTTATCACATATTGAAATAAATAAAGAAAAAATAATTAAAAAATTAAAAAGTGAACAGAACCTCAGGACTGTGAGACAATATTCAAAGGCTTAACAGTTATGTCGTAAGAGGGAAGCAGATAGAGGACAATTGCAGAGAGACTTTAGGTAGGACAGGAAAGGAAGAGAGGAGAGGAAAGAAGACATAGATTGGTACAGAAAATATATTTGAAGAAATAACAGCTGAAAATTTTCCAAATTTGCTGAAAGCATCAATTCACAGATCCAAAAGGCTCAGCAAACCCTAAACTCCAAACAAGATAAATTTTAAAACAAAACAAAACAAAAACCTTAAAAGCATCCAGAGAAGAAGAACACAAAAAAGGAATGATGATTTATTTTGTTGTGGATTTCTCATTAGAAGGCATGGAGGCCGTTAGACCATGGGGACAACACTGAGAAAGTTGTGAGAGGAAACAATCTGTCAACCTGGACTTCTATATCCAGTGAAAATATCCTTCAGAAATGAAAACAAAATAAAAGCATTTTGTGCTGAAGAGAAACTAAGAGAATTTGTCACCGCAGAACCTACTTTAAGAGGGATGCTAAAGAAAGTTTTTCAAAGAGATAATAAGGGAAGGAAACCTGAAACATCAAGATTGAAGCAAGAAAGACACAAAGGTGAACATCTTCATAAATAAAATATATAGGATAGTCAAAGTATATTTCAGTGAAGCCGAGGTGTGTGGCATGTACATATCTGGGTGAAACACCTTTTAGGCAGAGGGAATCGTTAAGAATGACGGCCCTAACTGAAATGTTTTCCAAGAGCTGTAATGAAGTCAGTGGGAAAAAGTGGAAAAAGCAGTAAGAAATAAGTTAGAAGATGTAGCCAGTTCTTCTCATTAATTTAGATTATCTGTTCAGTAGATAGATCCTTTTAAGCCATCATAAAAACTGTGAATTTTATTTTAAATAAAAGAAGCTTTTGAAAAGTTTTATGTAGGGGAGGAACATGATTTAATTTACATTTTAAGTCTGTCCCTCTGGCTGCTAGATGAAGAATAGACTGCAAAAGAGCAAGAGTGAGCTCAAGGATAGCAGCTAGGAGTGCTATAGGAGTAGAGGTCAAGTGGAAGGTGGATTGGACCAGACCTGTAGCACTGGAGGGGTTGGCTTGGGGTATCCTTGAAGATTGAGTTTGAGAGCATTTACTTGTAGATTAGATTGAGGTATGAGAAAAATGTCTAAGAATTGGTCCGATGTGTTTGCATAATTATTAGGCCAACACAATAAAATAAAATAAAACCTTGGAGAAGATTTCTGGCAAGTATCATTAATTCAGATTTATATGTACAGGTTTGTGATGCTCATTAGACATGCAAGTAGAGATATCACATAGACAATTGGATATATGAGTTTGGAGTTTAAGGAATACATCAGGCCAGGGATATAAATTTCATAATTATCAGTATATAAAAGGAATTTAGAGTATAGGGTAAGATATCCTATCCAGGTATTATAAATTGTGAATACTGAGGCCTAGGTCCTCTAATTTAGAGGTTTGGTTTACAGGAAAAAAACATCCAACTTTTTACTTGGTTACTGAATGTTTTCAAGATATAAGAAAATGGTCAATTAGAAATCACAAAAATAACAATAGCTAACACCAAAGGAATATCCAAAATGTGAGGTATAAATAATAATGTAATAGAATAGAGAAATCATCTACATCAACTGAAGTCTTGATCGGGTTATAACAACCTCACAAGTTGGTTTACAATTTGTCTACAGGTTTTTTGTTTTTTTTTTTCTAAAGATTTTATTTATTTATTTGACAGAGAGAGACACAGCGAGAGAGGGAACACAAGCAGGGAGAGTGGGAGAGGGAGAAGCAGGCTTCCCCCTCTACAGGCCCCTTGTCTACAGGTTTTATCCATAAATCCGAGGAAGGCAAATGCTCATAAGGCACTCACCAATCACAATTACTATGTAAAAAGGATTTAGTTTCGGTGCTTTTAAATGTATTATTTAATCATCTCCATAGCTCTGTAAGTAAAGTTATTTCTATTTATCCAGATAACAAAACCAGATTCATTGAGGTTAAGTGACTTGTCCAATGCCACATATAAATGGTATAATTAATGGTAGAGGTGAGTGGAAGGAGGGATTATAAATAAGGAAATAAAAGAGCAGCTAAAGCAGAAAAGCAGGGGCACCTGGGTGGCTCAGTCAGTTGGGCGTCTGCCTTTGGCTCAGGTCATGATCCCGGAGTCCCGGGATCAAGCCCCACATCGGGCTCCCTGCTTGGCAGGAAGCCTGCTTCTCCTTCTCCCACTCCCCCTGCTTGTGTTCCCTCTCTCACTGTCTCTCTCTCTCTCTCTCTCTGTGTTAAATAAATAAGTAAAATCTTTAAAAAAAATTAAAAAATAAAGCAGAAAAGCACAGAGGAGAAAGGAAAAAGGAAAAAAAATTAATAAAAATGAAGCTGACATTCTCTGGAGTGCAGAATTACAGATTTCCATAAGGTCTGACTCTAGACAGAGAACTCCCCTCCCAGACAAGATGCATGAGGCAGAGATGGGGGCAGGATGAGGCGATGAGGAGTAGTGAAGGACAGTGGAAGTGTCCACACCCTCTGGTTCCTGAGGGCTGGGTGTGGAAGTCTAACAGTGACTGGAGCAAAATTGGGCCTAGACGTTAGGAACCATATTAAGCATCGATTCCAAGGTGGAGAGTCCAAAACAGTATTTTCCAAAGGCAAAAAGGGAATAAAGAAGATCTTTCATGGGAATTAGTCAGAAGTGATTAGTCATCAAATCTATCCAAACATATACCCTCAATTGATGCCTTGAAGCCTGAGGTGCCTTCTGCCCTCATAAACTTGCTGGTCTTACCCCTAGGCAAGGGAAAGCCCATTCAGGCAGAATGCAGCAATGGCCCCTGTTTGCAAGAGAATCTCATATAAATAGATGCTCAACAAATAACTTGTTGAAAAATACATAAATGAGTGATTTAATAAAGCAGTGAATAAATGAGTGCCCAGTTGTGATTCTCAAGATCTGAACTTTACACTTATTTTAATCTCCTAATATATGGGTTATCTTGAGCTAATCACTGAACCTTATTTTTTAAAAAGTCAAACAAATAAATTACCTATCAGTAAAGTACCTGCCAACTATGAAAGAGAGCCTTTAGGAGAAGCAAATAAAAGTTTGACTATAAAATACTTACTAAGTCTGAATCAGTACACAAATGAAAGACACTGTATTTATTACTTGAAATCCATTAGAAAAAAAAAATTAAAGTGCTGGGTCAAGGAAAGATAAAGATTTGGGAGAAAAATCATGGTTTTAGTAATAATCCCTTTCAGGAAGAAAAAAGTAATGGGAATTAATTATAGCTGATGAAGAATCCATAAATATGTTCTATGTTATGAATATGAGAATATTTAATAATGCAAAAAGAAAAAATAGTAAGACAAAACACACTTGTACATTTCGTTTCTGAATTTTTCTTTGCCTTTTCCTCTGTAAAGTAAGTGAAGCATAAAATAATACTGTGGTAAATTGCCTTATCTCAAAAAGTATAATATAAAATATAATAAAATAATATATACCAAGTGATCTCTCATGGTTACATTATACTTCTCATATTTAATTTATATTTCCCCCACAACTTACCCTTTTTCAGCCTTTACCATTTATAATTTATCATATTTCTAATGAATTGAATCTCCTCAGTTATACATGGTTTCCAGAAATGCTTGGTAACTATCCTGTTGTTTGCTGCAGAAGTGGTTTTTGAAAAACAGTCAGAGATTCCTAAACATGCTTCTAATAAGTGCCTTGCACCCTCAGAGATGTCTCCTGAGCTGTTGTCCAAGTTAACACTGAGGAAGAAGATTTAATGATCTGTCCCTTGAGATTTTTCTGTTGGTTCCCAAGAATGAAGAAAGTCCACAATAATCCCTTTATTAAATGCTTGTGGCATGCTTTGTCACTACTGATGTGTTAAAGACAATTTTCCACAATTTATATTTTCTTCTATCTGCTTGCAATTCTCATAAGAAAAAGAGAAGGGTTTTGTTGTGCATCTTATCAAATTGGAAATAGACAGTTGCTATTGATAGTTACATAAACATATACAATCCAAATATGTCCCCTCCACCGTTTAAATACACTAGATTTCATTTTTTTTTAGGGAAGATAATCCTGGTACCAAACTGTGTAATGTTAGGGCCCTACATGTACTACAAATATTTCAATTTGTCATAATATCTCATTTCCTAAAATTGTTTAATCTCCATTATATATGTGATTTTCACTTTTGTATCCAAACCAATGTTCTCAGTATTAGATTGTAAGGATGTGAAAGATAAGAATTTCTGTCAACAAAGCCATATATAAAATCCGGCCGATCATGAAAATAGAAGTGATTCATCAGTGCTTCAGCGTAATGCTGTGGCTGTCAGGAGGTTTGGGACTGAGTCGCACTCTCTTGCACAAGCATGCTATGTGGCATTGGACAAGTCCCCTCTTCAACTAAGCTTCTAGATCATGAAATGAAAGTCTGTGAACTTTCTGTGAATATCACTTATGAATCTGTGAGTTGCTCACTGAGAAAGACATGAGTCATGTCCATTAGATTTATTTGGTTGCAAACAAAAGAAACTGACCAGCTACCTTGCAGAGAAATGGAATTCATCAGAAGGCTATTGTGCAGACCACCAAAGCTAGGAGACAAGTAGGAAATAAAGAGCAATCTCTTCAGGGAGCCAATGTTTGTTTGTTTATTTGTTTGTTCCTCTTTGTAACATTTACCTCAAAATTCATTTTTGCAGGAAGAAAGAGTTCCATGGGTGTAACTTAGCTCATCATTGGCTAGAGGATGTCAGCCCCTTGATTTAAAGTTTTCCCAAACTGACTCATAATGACAAAGAGTATTTATGCCAAAGAAAAGGGATCCATTATTAATTAGCTTAGATTAGGTTATCTAGAAATTGGATGATCTCAAGTTGAATTCAGAAGAAAAGAGTGGATTCTAAAAAGCAAAGGAAACAGAAGCCTACAACATTCAGTTGGTCATCTAGTATGTCATAGTATTAGACTTTTTTTATGTGGGCATGTTTTTGTGGAATTTAGGATTAATATTACAAATGCAATTCTTTTTCAAGGAGTGGAAAATAACAACACTGATCAAGAGAAATGGCGATTCCACAAAAATTAGGTTCAAGTATGCCCTTGGGTTGAGAGATTTGCCCTGAAGTACTTCTCCTTCTCCAAATCACCTCTAACTTCTACCACCAGAGAACCACTTCTTGGGGATAAGTTTTGCCTCTCTTTTATTCATGTGTTAGTTGAGTTGTTCATTCACTTGGTTGCTTGTGACACACAAGCACTCCTGATAGATACAGGCTTTCATATCAGGAAGGCATCAATGCGAAGTGCTATTTGAATGTCCTGCTTATGCACAGAAGGCAGCATGGATAGCCGACATGTGGCGAAGTCAGAAACCAACCAGACGAGAGACACAGAGAAAGAACACACTGGCTGCCTGAGGCCCACTCCCCTGGAAGCATGAGCTCTCTGGCTTTCTCCTCCAACAGTCGCTCCTAAAATCTCTAGTGGTTGATTAAACTGAAAAACCATTTTTAGGTTTATTTGACAGAAAAGCTATGGCCCTTCATTTTTATACAAAATCTTCCCCCAAATTATCCAAATCTCTAGTTTGTTTTTGCTTGAAATACAGACCAAAGACTGCAAAGAGCTAGTTAACCAAGACCGGTTATATATCTTGGCCACTTCAATGGTGAGCTTTCCCACCTCTCAGTTATGTCAGTGCCTCTTTAATCTCACTTCAAATTATTGATTTTATAAAAAAAATAAATAAAGTCAATCAGAATACTCTCTTTTGAATACACTGCAATACCATCTATAGCTTTAATAAAACATCTCAGTAACGATTTCTAAAATTTTCACCTATATCTGTCACCTACCTCAAGTTCCACTGCTTTGCAGTACATTATAAAACACAACTTAACAGTATGGAATAGCCTGAATTTCTTATGGCAAAATTTTCTTTGGGTCACTGAATTTAATTGAAAGATTATAATAAGCTTACACAAACACACAGAGCATGCTACGACTGTCTTGATAATGTTTAAACACCTTCTTAAGAGCGAACAAAATAGGCAACCCTTTATTTATTTGCATGATATTTTTTAAAGTCTGGTTCAACTGATTACTTAGCATTATTCTGTCAGAGTGGTGATAAATATTTTGCCTTTTTAAGTATCCATAATCCATAATAAAAATGAAAATACTGTAACATAGAAAAATATGAAAAGAAACTCTAAATAATGTTCCTCAAAGGTAGAATAAAAATATCTGGGTATGTGTCGTTTGAAAGTTTCGTCTGACAGTCATAACATGCCTGGTTCAGATCGTGATAGGAAAACATACAGTGGAACCAAAGTGAAATTTCAGTTTTAAAATCAAAGCGAAAAAAAAAGAAAAGAAGCATGAAGCAACAGTTGTAAAATTACAAGTGATTTAAATGTAACTTTTAACTTGGAATGGGCGTGTGACTATTTACCGTTGGAACATTCCAAACTGAATTGTCCCGGAGCTGAGTGACAGTGCTGTTACCTATCCTTGTTTTCTTCCATCTGTCTCTCACTGTCTAGATTTTGATTTCAGACTTGTCAGATTTTCTCTTTCTGAGCAGTACACGTTTTTGACAGTAGAGGGCACTTTCAATTTAGACAAAGCCCAAGGAATCCCTGAACCTTCATTCATAGAGCTTTTGTTTGACTATAAAGAAATAAAACGCAATTTTAGTGTACATTTTAAATGAGAATTTTTTTTACCTATGTAGTGCAAAAGTTTGTTTTTATTATGTGAAATCTCTTTCTCATTTTATGTTATTTTATAAAAATACTGAAATATAAATTTCATGCAATATCACTGTGTCTAGAAAAGATCAGTGACACAATAATATAACAAGCAAATCAGGATCAATCTATGAATGAAGAAATCATTGATTTTTCTCTATTTAAAAGAGCCACTGAAGAACAAACTCCCATGTACACATTAAGGGACACATCAAAAAAATACATCAAAATCACACTATAAAATTACAAAATGTCCAAATGAAATCAGTCATAAAAATTCTGTTTGCTCAGCTCACCATAGAAATATTAACATTTCATCTTTCTTTCTCTTTTGAAAGCTACTTAAAGAATATTCTTAATGGAATGTTAGTTTTCATGTAACCTCACATATCATTTTTGTAAAAAAATTCCTTCAATTTCACATGGAAAAATAGTATTCTGATAGTCATTTCTCTTAGTTGTCCTTAAGAAAATTCTTTTCAGGTATTTGTAAAATGCTACATCATGTTGTTGAAATTTATGTAAAATAATTTATCAAAAGGTAGTATAATTGTTTTTCTAATACAAATGACTATTTTGATCACCTTCATTTATGTGACAAATGCGATCTTATTTTTAATTATTCCACTCCATTTCAAAGAAACAAAAAATAAAATGTAATGCATTTAAAAAATTTCAAAATAAACAATTATCACCTGTATATACTTTTGTCACCACATCAAATAATTACATCTTCTAATTAAAGGCCCGAAGTTCCTTCACTCCTAAAAAAAAAAAAAAAAAAAAAAAAATTTTTTTCTCCTTTTAGTTGAAACCAATTACCATAAGTGTACAAGTTGAAATTTGAAGTTTGGCTTATTTGTTTTTTCCAAATGGAAATGCACCTACTTGAGACTAATTGTGAGGCTGGTAGTTTCCAGACTATGGAGAAATCCCCAGTTCTGCCCTTAAGGAGCTTCTACTTAAAAACACAAAATAAATTTCTTTAATTTTCCATCAAGTGAACGATGTGCCTGAAATCTTCAATGGGTAACTGCTCAAGTGTATAAAGAAATACATTATTCCGTGGCTGAGTTAAAGTTCATATATGTGAAATATTTTAAACTTTTAGGCAGTATTTAATGATTATATGGGGTAGGCTTAATGAAGGCAAACAGATTGGCTATAAATGCCAAAAAAATGTACAATTTGTTTTGCTTGAGTGTTTAATAGAAGACAGAAATCCATACTAAAAAAAGTTTATTGATTTTTTTTTAGTTTATCTAAATAAAGAAAATAAACTGGAATGTTTCCACTCCTCCTGACTTCCAAAAATATGAGAAAAAATAATATAACGATGTGTCTCACATGTAACCTTGGCCTGTGTAATTTTCATAAATGAAAAGCAAATAAACAGCAATTGTCACTACTCTAAATGCACTGCAGCACTCCGTGATATTTATCTTCACTCCTTCCCTCATTTATTATTGCCGGTAAACTATGTATTTGCCACTAACACTGTCTGAATAGATTTGAAACAGTAAGTGTAACAGGCTCAAATGGACAGTGCCTATTATCTCTTCCTTTTTCTCTCCTGCCCTTTTATGGCCTATAACTTCATTCAATCTGTAGCTACATTTATGTTCATTTTACAACAAAAAGGGTCATAATGCTGTCTCTGATAATACTGAAATTGCCTAATTTGTTCATCTTCTTTCCGCGCCTTGGAGCTGGTCACCTTCTCAAGTTATGCTGGGTTTATCCCCATCAACTTTGAAAATGAAGGTCCTGTTTAGTCCCTGGCAACCTCACCAAAGAACTGCCTTAGGGTTTGAGGAGCCCGCGGGGAGACGGATGCGGGCGCGGCCCAGGCCTCACTGGCTCCGCGAAGTCACTCCTGAAGCCGCAGGGACCCCTACTAAAACAAATCCGGGTGTCCTTCCCGTGCAGCGCGGAGAAAGAAAACCAGCTCCGCCGGTCCCCAAAGCCAGGGAGGGAGCAGCCGGTCAGCTGACGCTGAGAAGGCGCGAGTGAAGGAATGAGAGGAATGTGCTGGCTCAGAAGATGGGAGCGATAGGGACCCCCCAGCCCGAGCCCCGGTGCGGGCGGCACGGGCGAGAAGCCGGGCCTCCCCACAGCTGTTGCCACTCGGGCTGTCGCCGCGCCGCCGGAACGGTGATGGCCGGTGCTGGGCCGGCCACGGCAGCTGTTTCTGCCTTGACTGTTGCCCCTGACCCTTCTGCTGTGTCTTCCTTGATTTCAGCATCAGCTTCCCTACCCCCTCATCTCACACCCCCCGCTTTTTTTCTGTCCTTTTTTTTTTTTTTTTTCCCCTCCTGGCAGTACCTCTTGTAAAAAGCAGAAAATAGCCTCCACATTTGCCAGAGAGCGAGGGCGCGGGGAAAGGAGGCTAGGGTGGGGTGGTTCAGGCTTCTAACAAAGCTTGGTTCCTGGGGCCCCTCCTGTCTTTTTCTCCCCGCTCTGGTTAGCATTTTCCTTCATGCTGCAGCAATGCTTTGTCAGCCCTGGGCTGGGAACGAACTCCCCGCACAGTCTCCTCCTCCTCTCTGACTTTCAAGGATGCTTCACCCCTCACCCCTCCAACAAGGAGAAAAATACCAAAGGTATAGAAGGGAAGTAAATTCTCCAAGATAACTTCGACTTTTGCAATCCAGATTTTACTGGGATTCGTTCAAGAGAACACGGATCTTTTCAAGTCTTGGGACAATAAAATAAAATTCAAATGCATGAATGTGGCAAGTTGGGGAGCAATTAACTGCTAATTTGGAAGAGCACTTCTTGAGGATTTTCCTGACCTGCCCATTCATGTTACTTCCCTTTCTAAGATCCTCTTCCCCTTTCAAGGCTAAAAGCTGGGTATGATTCAGCTCATAAAAATATGTCACAGCAATTGGAATTTACCCTTTGACCTTCTACTCCCTCACCACCACCTCGCCTACACACACACACACACACACACACACACACACACACACACACACACA